>NW_027142100.1:300000-551177 GCF_036365525.1 Heterodontus francisci | reverse complement strand
TGGCCGACTTACCAGGGGTAAGCAATGGGGTGCAGGTCTCTGGCACAGAGTCTGTCCCTGTTGCTCAGAAGGGAAAAGGGAAGAGGAGCAGAGCATTAGTCATTGGGGAATCAATAGTTAGGGGAACAGATAGGAGGTTCTGTGGGAACGAGAGAGACTCACGGTTGGTGTGTTGCCTCCCAGCTGCCAGGGTTTGTGATGTCTCCGATCGTGTTTTTGGGATCCTTAAGGGGAAGGGGGAGCACCCCCAAGTCGTGGTCCACATAGGCACCAACGACATAGGTAGGAAGAGAGATGGGGATTTAAGGCAGAAATTCAGGGAGCTAGGGTGGAAGCTTAGAGCAAGAACAACCAGAGTTGTTATCTCTGGGTTGTTGCCTGTGCCACGTGCTAGCGAAGAGAGGAATAGGGAGAGAGAGGAGTTGAACACGTGGCTGCAGGGATGGTGTAGGAGGGAGGGTTTTGGTTTCCTGGATAATTGGGGCTCTTTCTGGGGTAGGTGGGACCTCTACAAACAGGATGGTCTTCACCTGAACCAGAGGGGTACCAATATCCTGGGGGGGAGATTTGTTAGTGCTCTTCGGGGGGGTTTAAACTAAATCAGCAGGGGAATGGGAACCTAAATTGTAGTTCCAGTGTCAAGGCTGTTGAGAGTAGTGAGGTAGGGGATAAGGTTACAGGGACGCAAGAGGGCACTGGCAAGCAAGAACTTTGTTTAAAGTGTGTCTACTTCAACGCCAGGAGCATCCGGAATAAGGTGGGTGAGCTTGCAGCATGGGTTGGTACCTGGGATCCTGATGTTGTGGCCATTTCAGAGACATGGGTAGAGCAGGGGCAGGAATGGATGTTGCAGGTTCCGGGATTTAGATGTTTCAGTAAGAACAGAGAAGAGGGTAAAAGAGGGGGGGGGGGGGGGGTGTGGCATTGTTAATCAAGGAAAGTATTACAGCGGCAGAAAGGACGTTTGAGGACTCGTCTACTGAGGTAGTATGGGCCGAGGTTAGAAACAAGAGAGGAGAGGTCACCCTGTTGGGAGTTTTCTATAGACCTCCGAATAGTTCCAGAGATGTAGAGGAAAGGATAGCGAAGATGATTCTCGACAGGAGCGAGAGTAACAGGGTAGTGGTTATGGGGGACTTTAACTTTCCAAATATTGACTGGAAATACTATAGTTCGAGTACTTTAGATGGGTCTGTTTTTGTCCAGTGTGTGCAGGAGAGTTTTCTGACACAGTATGTGGACAGGCCAACCATGGGCGATGCCACATTGGATTTGGTACTGGGTAATGAACCCGGCCAGGTGTTCGATTTAGATGCAGGTGAGCACTTTGGCGATAGTGATCACAATTCGGTTAGGTTTACCTTAGCGATGGGCAGGGACAGGTATATACGGCAGGGCAAGAATTATAGCTGGGGGAAAGGAAATTATGACGCGATTAGGCAAGATTTAGGATGTGTAAGATGGGGAAGGAAACTGCAGGAGATGGGCACAAACGAAATGTGGAGCTTATTCAAGGAGCAGCTAATGCGTGTCCTTGATAAGTATGTACCTGTCAGGCAGGGAGGAAGTTGTCGAGCGAGGGAGCCGTGGTTTACTCAAGAAGTTGAAGCGCTTGTCAAGAGGAAGAGGGCGGCTTATGTGAGGATGAGACGTGAAGGCTCAGTTAGGGCGCTTGAGAGTTACAAGCTAGCCAGGAAGGATCTAAAGGGAGGGCTAAGAAGAGCAAGGAGAGGACACGAGAAGTCATTGGCGGATAGGATCAAAGAAAACCCTAAGGCTTTCTTTAGGTATATCAGGAATAAACGAATGATAAGAGTTAGAACAGGGCGAATCAAGGATAGTAGTGGGAAGTTGTGTGCGGAATCAGAGGAGATAGGGGAAGCGTTATATGAATATTTTTCGTCAGTATTTACAGTAGAAAAAGAAAATGTTGCCGAGGAGATTACTGAGATACAGCATACTAGGCTAGATGGGATTGAGATTCACAAGGAGGAGGTGTTAGCAATTTTGGAAAGAGTGAAAATAGATAAGTCCCCTGGGCCAAGATGGGATTTATCCTAGGATTCTCTGGGAAGCCAGGGAGGAGATTGCAGAGCCGTTGTTGTTGATCTTTATGTCGTCATTGTCGACAGGAGCAGTGCCGGAGGACTGGAGGAGAGCAAATGTTGTCCCCTTGTTCAAGAAGGGGAGTAGAGAAAGCCCTGGTAATTATAGACCTGTGAGCCTTACTTCGGCTGTGGGTAAAATGTTGGAAAAGGTTATAAGAGATAGGATTTATAATCATCTTGAAAAGAATAAGTTCATTTGCGATAGTCAGCACGGTTTTGTGAAAGGTAGGTCGTGCCTTCACAAACCTTATTGAGTTTTTCGAGAAGGTGACCAAACAGGTGGATGAGGTAAAGCCGTGGATGTGGTGTATATGGATTTCAGTAAGGCGTTTGATAAGTTCCCCACGGCAGGCTATTGCAGAAATACGGAAGTATGGGGTTGAAGGTGATTTAGAGCTTTGGATCAGAAATAGCAAGCTGAAAGAAGACAGAGGGTGGTGGTTGAATGGCAAATGTTCATCCTGGAGTTTAGTTGCTAGTGCTGTACCGCAAGGATCTGTTTTGGGGCCACTGCTGTTTGTCATTTTTATAAATGACCTGGATGAGGGTGTAGAAGGGTGGGTTAGTAAATTTGCGGATGACACGAAGGTCGGTGGAATAGTGAATAGTGTCGAAGGGTGTTGTAGGCAACAGAGGGACATAGATAGGCTGCAAAGCTGGGCTGAGAGATGGCAAATGGAGTTTAATTCGGAGAAGTGTGAGGTGATTCACTTTGGAAGGAGTAACAGCAATGCAGAGTACTGGGCTAATGGGAAGATTCTTGGTAGTGCAGATGAGCAGAGAGATCTTGGTGTCCAGGTACATAAATACCTGAAAGTTGCTACCCAGGTTAATAGGGCTGTTAAGAAGGCATATGGTGTGTTAGCTTTTATTAGTAGGGGGATCGAGTTTCGGAGCCACGAGGTCATGATGCAGCTGTACAAAACTCTGGTGAGACCGCACCTTGAGTATTGCGTGCAGTTCTGGTCACCGCATTATAGGAAGGATGTGGAAGCTTTGGAAAGGGTGCAGAGGAGATTTACTAGGATGTTGCCTGGTATGGAGGGAAGGTCTTACGAGGAAAGGCTGAGGGACTTGGGGTTGTTTTCGTTAGAGAGAAGGAGGAGGAGAGGTGACTTAATAGAGACATACAAGATAATCAGAGGGTTAGATAGGGTGGATACTGAGAGTCTTTTTCCTCGGATGAGGATGGCAAACACGAGGGGACATAGCTTTAAGTTGAGGGGTGAAAGATATAGGACAGATGTCAGAGGTAGTTTCTTTATGCAGAGAGTAGTAGGGGCGTGGAACGCCCTGCCTGCAACAGCAGTAGACTCGCCAACTTTAAGGGCATTTAAGTGGTCATTGGATAGATATATGGATGTAAATGGAATAGTGTAGGTCAGATGATCGGCGCAACATCGAGGGCCGAAGGGCCTGTACTGCGCTGTAATATTCTAAAAAAATCTAATTCTAAATTGCCCCTAGTGTAGGTAGGTGGTACGAGAATGGTGGGGATGTGGTATGGAATATGGGATTAATGTCGGATTAGTATAAATGGGTGGTTTAATAGTCAGCACAGACTCGGTGGGCCGAAGGGCCTGTTTCAGTGCTGCATCTCTAAATAAATAAATTGAGCAGCTACATTTCCATTGATAAATTGAGCAGCGCCATCTTTCATCCTGGCAGCTGCCTGGAACGTCTCAGACAGTGACGTTTCAGTGGAAGAAGCTGCATTTGCGCATGTGCTAGTACTGTGCCACCTAGTGGTTGCGTTGTCAGCAAACGCAGCGGGAAGTTTAAAGTGTTGATGTTTTCTCTGTTCTTGTGATGCTTCCTTTGCTTCAGTCCCTCTGATTTACAGCCTTCCTTTTCAACTGGCTCCATTTCACTCACAAAGCACCAAGTACTAATCTTTCTGCTTGTCTACTTTACAAAGCCGCTCCCTCCCAGCTAACCTGTTTCTCTGTAGCCTCCCCTCCACCCCTGGCAGCCCTTCCTCTGAGCAAAGATACTATCCCCATTTGTGTTGTTCCTTCACTGTTCTCTGTTTTACTTTGTCTGTGAAGGGAAAGAGCGGAGCTGCTCGACTGGACACGGATGTTGCCCCGACCTGCACCTCTCCCGATCGCTCCCGCATCGCACGCTGACCCTGACGGCGAGAAGCGGGAGGGAGCTGCCTTCGTCACCCCCCGCGGAGGGACTGAGCCGAGCACCCCGGCGGAGCCAGCGGCTGGCCCCAGGGATCATTAGCGGGTGTCTCTGACGGTGAGGGGCGACAAGCCCAGCAGCGGCCCCCCTCTCCCTCGCAGGACGACCAGGCTGGAAAACCTGTCAGAGACATTTTCTTTTAAGGCTTTGATTGTGAATCGAGCAGCAAACAAAAAAAAAAACAAAAGCTTGGTGGAGTTGCCAGCGAGCTGCCGGGACTGTGCTGATAGTATTGCTGGAGGAGGCTGGTGCTCTGATCAAGGGGGGACGGAAATAAGGGACAGGGATGTTAAGCAGTCACATCCTAGTCAAACTGCCGCAGAATTGGCAACGCTACACCAATCCTGATAAAGGGGCAATGAGATGACTTGGGCCTGTGGTTAAAAAGTGCCAGAACACCCCCCTGGTAGTTGTGGGTGGTAAGAGGGCAGCACCATAGAACTGGGCGGGTGTGGGGGGAGGGGGGTTGGGGAGTTGGCGGTCTTGTGCAACAGATTTACTATTTTATCAAACAGTAGAAGGTTTCTTCCCCGTGTCCTGATCAATAGTTGTCCCTCGACCAGTAACCTGTAAACTCATGATCACATCATCACATTGCAGTTTCTGGGAACTTGATGTGCCCGAATTTGCTGTCAGGAAGAGAGATGAGGTTCCTCAAAGTGAAAATAGGGAGTTAGGCAGAAGGTTAAAAAGCAGGACCTCTAGGGTTGGAATCTCAGGATTTACTCCCTGTGCCACGTGCCAGTGAGGGTAGGAATAGCAGGATAAGGCAAATGAATGCGGGGCTGAAGAGCTGGTGTAGGCGGGAGGGCTTCAGCTGCTTTGATCATTGGGATCTCTTCTGGTGCAGCGGTGACCTGTACAAGAGGGACGGGTTGCATCTAAACTGGAAGGGGACCAATATCCTTGTGGGGAGGTTTGCTAGTACTACTCGGGAGGGTTTAAACTAGTCTTGCGGGGGGCGGGGTCGTGGGACCCAAAGTAGAAGTCTCTCAGATGAGATAGTTGAGGCAAATGTGTTTTTAAAAGGACAATTTGGTAAATTCACCATTACTGTGAGAAACTGTTAATTCCAGATTTATTTCATTAATTGTATTTAAATTCCCCAGCTTCTGTGGTGGGGTTGGCATCTGGGTCTCGGGATGAGTCTGGGCCTCTGGATTACTAGCGCCACACTGTTGCTCAAGGTGACCCTCCTCAGACACACTCAATCCCCCTTACTGTCACCAATACTAGCCATCTATTTGGAATGCGGTGGAAAGGGCAGGGTAGTGGGACTAGATAGATAGCTCTTGCAGGAGGGAGCTAGTATGGGTTGGACGGGCAAAATGGCCGCCTTCTGTGCTCTAGATGATTATATTGGACAGTTGCAATACTCAGGGACACTCTCCATTTCGGACTGTGATGCCTTTCTGGATGGTCACTCACTTCCCTCTTTCCACTAAGCCCTTGTCCCTGCACCTTCTTTCTGTGTAAGCTCCAGGTCCTTGACCGAAAGCTGGACATTGATCAGAGCAGAAATTAAATGTTGAAGTATTTTGTTAACGTCCCTGCGTCCATTCACTTTCTTATTCAAGATGTTGCATCTTCTGCCCTGTTTGAACCTTCAGTTGTGGTGGTGACAGGCATTCTCAGATTCTGATGCTCTGTAATAAATAGGAGGATTAGATGGAAATATTAATATGATAAGGAGAGCATTGCTTTGTAAGGCACGTGGTCAGTCCCATCTCCCTCAACAGTATAACAGTTGTTGGCTCGGAGATCAAGCAATTCCCAAGTGCTGCGATCAACCCTCCACATCAGGTTTAACACAGACAGCTGCGCAGGGCAATGCAGCAAGTCCTGCTGATCTCGAAAACCTAGTTCTGGACGCATTCCCATTGGCTGAGTCTCTACACGGGGAGTGCCCATTGGCAAGAGTTATTCAAGCAGTGCAGGGCAAATCCAGACTTACTCCTGAAAGAGAGAATATGCAGTATGGCAACATGAAGCAGGGCAATCATTGGTGAATTAAATGATTCTTCACTCAGCTTGTATTCAGCATGAAAATTCGTTAAAATATGAGCAGATCTTTCGCTAAATAATTTCTATTTGCTGAGTTTTAATATAAAATTCTGCTACTTTATCAATGAACACAATATCTAGAGAGGTATGACTTCTCTGTTCTCCATCTTCATGCAGATGTGCCCTGGTTAGTGCTTCTATTTGAATATATTTATTATATTTCTCACTGTACCAGCACCTGACTAGTGAACACTGCAGGAGCGGAGGATATTTCCCACTGTTCCACTAATATTAACGCTCGTGTAATGTTGTGATTATAATAAATTGCAAAAGAGGCACCAAAACCTGCGGAACGGGCATACAATTGCCAAATCAATTTCAACACATATAAAAGTGAGTTATTACATTCACTAAGAAATATTAAGTCACTTATTACTTGTAAAATAAGAATCTAAATGGGGTACAAATACACAAAAAGGTAGAGCTGCAAGTTAATAAGGCCAGATAAAAAAGACAAATCATGCACCAGAGTTTATTTCTAGAGAGACATCATTGAAAAGTCGAGAAGTCATGTGAAGCTTGTATCAAACCTTGGTTTGCCCACACTTGGAGTACCGTGCACAGTTCTGGTCACCATGTTACGAAAGTGATATAGAGGCACCAGGGAGAGTGCAAGAAAGATTTACAAAAGATAATACCAGAAATGAGAAGTTGTAGCTATCAGGAAAGGATTAATATGTCAGTTCTCTTATTTTGAAAAAAAGAGAAGGGTTGGGGTGACCAAATACTAATAACACAGGAAGAAAAAAGGAAAATCTGCAGGCAGATTTGAGAGAGCTCAGAAAGAAATTAACAAGCTGGACTTCAGATGCATAAATTTTCAGAATACTCACAGTGCCAAGCGCTGCTGAATAGGAGGATAGAGCAGATGAATGTGTGGCTGGAGAGAGAGGAGGGAGGGCTTTAGATTCCTGGGACATTGGGACAGGTTCTTGGGGAGATGGGAGCTGTACAGGCCACATTAATGGCACCAGAACAGAGCTGGGACCAATGTCCTTGCGGGACAGTTTGCTAGTGCTATCGGGAGGGTTTAAACTAACAAGAGGGGGAGTGGTGGGAATCAGGAGGTAACATTAGAGAGGAAAAGCAAGGTGCACAAAGAATTGAGAGCGATAGCTAGCACTAGCATAAGAAATAATAAGGCATTAGGTGGGTTCATAGTGTGAGAGAATGCAGTAAGATCTAAATTAGGTTTACAGTGCATGGAAGTGAATGCACAGAGTGTGGTAAATATGATTAGTGAGCTGCAGGTGTCGACAGTCACTTGGGAATATGGCGTTGAGATGATAACGGAGACCTGGTTCAAAATAGGGCAAGACTGGGCACTAACTATTCCTAGATACAAGGTATTGAGGAAAGATTGGGAAGGAAAGAAAGGACAAAGGGTGACATGTGAAAAATGAGGGAAATATTGACAAATATTGTGAACTGGTGTCCCACATCACCACAGTCCTGTTGTTCATTTGTACATTGCTGTTTCCTCCCTCTGCCCCAGGACAAAGCCCGTCCTGTGCTCATTGTCTCCCCACAGCTGCCCCTCAGTTCCCAGCAAACCCCATTGTGTTCTCTAAATCACCAGTTAGTTTACTGCAAAGTCCAGTGCAGGAACTGCCAGCTGTTTATTAGATGGAGCTGAATTCACAGCGACACCACCCAGTCATCCCAGTGATATATTTCCTGATTATCTTAACACACTGTCCTGTTGAACAAGCAGTTTACGGCACACCATGGTTCTCTGCAGTTGGCAGCAGGAAATCAATTGTTGCACAGAATCACTGAATGGTTACAGCACAGAATGAGGCCATTCAGCCAGTCCATTATGTGCCAGTTCTCTGCAAGAGCAATTTAGCTCCTCCCACTCCCCTGCATGTTCCCTGTACCCCTGCAATTCCTCCCTCCCCCCACTCCCCAAACCCCATTTCAGGTACTTATCCAATTCTCTTTTGAAAGCTATGATTGAATCTATCTCCACATTTTTAGACAGTGCATTCCAGATTATAACCACTCGCTGTGTAAAAGTTTTTCATGTGGCCATGTGTCCTCTAGTTCTCGGATCTTCCACCAATGGGAACAGTTTCTCTCTATCTACATTGTCCAGACACCTCATGATTTTGAACACCTCGATCAAATCTCCTCTCAAACTTTCTCTTCACCAAAGAGAACAATTTCAGCTCCTCCAATCTATCCACGCAGCTGAAGTCTGCCATCCCTGGAATCATTCATTTAAATCTTTTGCAACACCTTCTGTAAATCCTTCACATCCTTGCGGGAGTGTGATGCCCTGAATTGGGGCTGAAGGGAGTGGTGTTAGAAAGAGGGGTTCCATTTCATGGGGCATTGGCATCAGTTTTGGAACCGGGGGGATCTGTACCGATGGGACGGTCTCCACCTGAACAGATCTGGAACCAGTGTTCTAGCGACACGGATAAATAGGGTGGTCTCTAGGACTTTAAACTAGCGACTCGGGGGGAAGGGAAAGGGAAAGGGAAAACGACAGGGTGTATGATGATAAATAAAAAGGTAAGCAGCAGGCTAACGTGTGCAGGAGGGTTTAAGTTCAAGGCAGACTATGATGGAAGCAGAAAGGAAGGATAACTCAGGAGTTATTATTAGAGATGTTGGGAATCATGAGGGTAAGAAAGCTAGCATAAAGGCACTTTTCCTGAATGTTCATAGCATTCGTAACAAGGTTGACGAGTTAACGGCACAAATCATCGTGAATGAATATGATTTGGTAGCCATTACGGAGACATGGTTACAGGTTGGTCACGACTGGGAGTTAAATATCCAGGGGTACCAGACTATTCGGAAGGACAGACAGGAAGGTAAGGGAGGTGGTGTAGTTCTGATACTCAAAGACGACATCAGGGCGGTGCTGAGAGATGATATAGGTTCTATGGAGAATGAGGTTGAATCCATTCGGGTGGAAATTAGAAACTCTAAAGAAAAAGTCATTGATCGGCGTAGTCTATAGGCCACCAAATAATATCACATTGGGGCGGGCAACAAACAAAGAAATAACCAATGCCTGTAAAAATGGTATGGCAATTATCATGAGGGATTTTAATCTACATGTAGATTGGTCGAACCAGCTCAGTCAGGGTAGCCTTGAGAAGGAATTATTTGAGTGTATCCCTGATAGATTTCTTGAACAGTATGTAATGGGAGCAAGCTATCCTAGATCTAGTCCTGTGTAATGAGACATGAATAATTAATGACCTCATAGTTAGGGATCCTCTTGGAAGGAGTGATCACAGTATGGTTGAATTTAGAATACAGATGGAGAGTGTGAAGGTAAAATCCAATACCAGGGTCCTGCACTTGAACAAGGGGGACTACAATAGAATGAGGAAGGACTTGGCTAAAGTAGACTGGAAACAAAGATTTTATGGTGGGACAGTTGACGAGCAGTGGAGGATTTTCAAAGCAATTTTTCAAAGTGCTCAGCAAAAGTATATTCCAGTGAAAAGGAAGGACTGGAAGAAAAGGGGTAATCTGCCATGGGTGTCTAAGGAAATAAGGGAGGCTATCAAATTGAAAAAGAAGGCAAACAAAGTGGCCAAAAGCAGCATGAAACTAGAAGATTGGGAAAACGTTAAAGGTCAACAGAAAGCTACAAAAAGAGCTATAAAGAAACGTAAGATGGACCATGAGAAAAATCTAGCACAGAATATAAAGACAGATAGCAAAAGTTTCTATAAATATATAAAACGAAAAAGAGTGGCTAAAGTAAACGTTGGTCCTTTAGAGGATGAGAAGGGGAATTTAGTTATGGGATATGATGAAATGGCCGAGGCATTGAACAGGTATTTTGTATCAGTCTTCACAGTGGAGGACATTAATAACCTGCCAGTAATTGACAAAGAGACGAACGTAGGTGAGGACCTGGGAACAATCATTATTATGGAAGAAGTAGTGTTGGGCAAGCTAATGGAGCTAAGGATTGATAAGTCTCCTGGCCCTGATGGAATGCATCCCAGGGTACTAAAAGAGATGGTGGGAGAAATAGCAGGTGCACTGGCGGAAATTTTCCAAAATTTGCTGGACTCTGGGGTAGTCCCAGCTGATTGGAAAACAGCAGATGTGACACCACTGTTTAAAAAGGGTGGCAGACAAAAGATGGGGAATTATAGACCGGTTAGCTTAACTTCTGTAGTGGGGAAGATGCTTGAGTCTATTATCAAGGAAGAAATAGCAGGGCATCTCGATAGAAATTGTCCCGTTGGGCAGACGCAGCACGGGTTCATGAAGGGCAGGTCATGCTTGACAAATCTTTTGGAATTCTATGATGACATTACGAGCAAGGTGGACAATGGGGACCCAGTGGATGTGGTGTACACTAGATTTCCAAAAGGCCTTCGACAAGGTGCTGCACAAGAGGCTGCTGCATAAGATAAGGATGCATGGCGTCAGGTGTAAAGTTATTAGCATGGATAGAGGATTGGTTGACTAACAGGAAGCAGAAAGTGGGGATAAATGAGTGCTATTCTGGTTGGCAATCAGTCACTAGTGGTATGCCTCAGGGATCGGTGTTGGGACCGCAATTATTTACAATTTATATAGATGATTTGGAGTTGGGGGCCACGTGTAGGGTGTCAAAGTTTTCAGATGACACTAAGATGAGTGTGCAGATGACTGTGAAACTTTGCAGAGGAACATAGATACATTGAGTGAGTGGGCAAAGGTCTGGCAGATGGAATGCAATGTTAATAAATGTGAAGTCATTCATTTCGGTAGGAGTAAGAGGAAAAAGGATTATTACTGGAATGGTAAAAAGTTGCAGCATGCTGCTATGCAGAGGGACCTCGGTGTCCTTGTGCATGAATCGCAGAAGGTTGGTCTGCAGTACAGCAAGTAATTAGGAAGGCAAATGGAATTTTGTCCTTCATTGCTAAAGGGATTGAGTTTAAAAGCAGAGAGGTCATGTTGCAGCTGTATAAGGTACTGGTGAGGCCGCACCTGGAGTACTGTGTGCAGTTTTGGTCTCCTTACTTGAGAAAGGATGTACTGGCACTGGAGGGGGTGCAGAGGAGGTTCACTAGGTTGATTCCGGAGTTGAGGGGGTTGGCTTATGAGGAGAGACTGAGTAGATTGGGATTATATTCATTGGAATTCAGAAGAATGAGGGGGGATCTTATAGAAACATATACAATCATGAAGGGAATAGATAAGACACAAGTAGAGAGGATGTTTCCACTGGCAGGTGAAGCTAGGACAAGAGGCCATAGCCTCCAGATTAGAGGGAGCAGATTTAGGACTGAATTAAGAAGGAACTTCTTCACCCAAAGGGTTGTTAATCTATGGAATTCCTTGCCCAGTGAAGTAGTTGACGCTACTTCAGTAAACGTCTTTCAAGCTAAGGTAGATATATTTTTGAACAATAAAGGAAGTATGGGATATGGTGGGAGCGCGGGTAAGTGGATCTGAGTCCACGAAAAGATCAGCCATGATCTTATTGAATGGCGGAGCAGGCTCGAGGGGCCGGACAGCCTACTCCTGCTCCTAGTTCTTATGAACCAATGTTTTAGAGAAGGTTCATCATAACTTCTTTGCTTTGTACTCTGTGACTCTCTTTATAAAGCCTAGAACCCCACATATTTATTCAATGACTTTCTCAACCTGCCCAGTCACCTTCAACAATTTGTTCACATACACTCCCAGGTCTTTCTGCTCATGCCGACCCCTGGGGAACACCACCAAAAATAATCGTTCACCATTACTCATTGTTTGTCATTCAGCCAACTTGGTATCCATGCTGCCAACGTCCTTTTCATTCCATGGGCTTCAAATTTGCTGATAAAGTCTATTACGTGGCACAGTCTCAGTCTTGAATAAACTCATCTACTGAGTGTCCACAGCAATCTGGGCTAGAGAGTTCCAAAGATTTACAACACTCGGATCGAAGAGGTTTCTGCTCATCTCAGTCCTAATGGACTACCCCTTACCTTTCTACTATGATTAATAGTTCTGAACTCTCCAGCTGGGGGAAACAGTCTCAACTTCTAACCTGTCAAGCCCTCGGAGAATGTTATAAATTTCTACGAGATCACCTTTCATTCTTCTAAACACCAAAGAGCATAGGCCTATTCTACTCAATCACTCCCCATAGGACAATGCACCCATCACAGGAATCAACCCAGTGAACCTTCAATCCACCCCCTAAGGCTAGTATATCTCGATCCCCCAATCCCTTAGACTACAATGTTTACCAGTCTTTCACCTCTAAAAAAAAGACTGCTTTTCAATTCTTCTGCCCATATTGAACAATTGCTTGCCCAAACACTTAAGGGGTCTACATTCCTTTGTAGCATCTTTGCGTCCTCTTCAGTTTACATTCCCACCTGGCTTTCTATCGGCAGAACTTGGTCCTCTTGTCCAAGTCATTGATATAGATTGCAAGTAGCTGAGGCCCAAAAACTGATCCTTGCAGTGCTCCCAGAGTTACAGCCAACCCTGAAGTGTTTCACTTACTCTTACTTGGTCTTCAGCCTGTCATGCAATATTCAATCCGTGCTAATATATTCTCCCTAATCCCAGAAGCCCTAATATTGTACAACAATCCCCTGTGTGGTATCGTGTCAAATACCTTCTGAAAATCCAATTAGACTACATCCACTGATCTCCCTTATCCACCCTACCAGTGACACCCTCAAAAAAAAACTTAGTCAAGCATAACGTACGTTCCAAATATCCATGTTTACTTTGCCTCATCATATGATTCTCTCTTTCCCCCCTCCGCACAGTTACAATTGCTACCTTCTAATCTGAGGAAACCATTTTAACTTTTACCCAACTTCTGTCTCAGATTTGCCGCACTTTTGCAACATTTAAAGTAACTTTGCGCAGTCTACTGCCCTCCGCCCACCACTGCTGTGATTGAGACCTCAGTCCGCACCCTGCTGCAGTTTTCCAGTGGACATCAACGCAAGCTCGAGGAACAGCATTTCATTTACCGATTGGGCACTCGACAGCCTTCCGGACTCAATATTGAGTTCAATAATTTGAGACCATGAGCCCCATTATTTTTTGAGATATACATATATAAACAAAATAATGCAAACTA
Source organism: Heterodontus francisci (assembly GCF_036365525.1). Classification (NCBI taxonomy): domain Eukaryota; kingdom Metazoa; phylum Chordata; class Chondrichthyes; order Heterodontiformes; family Heterodontidae; genus Heterodontus; species Heterodontus francisci. The sequence continues at coordinate 537,752 of NW_027142100.1, read as the reverse complement.
TAAATATATTTAACCATGTGCTCGCCAAACTTATTTTTCATGTTTTTGCTTTTGTACAGAGCTGTTCATTATTCTGCCATTAACACTCTCTCTGAACTCGCGCTGTCTTTTTGTACAACTATGTCGCACTCAATTTGCATTCTGTTCCATAACATCTGTCATTTAATCTCTCTCTCCCCCTCCATCCTTTCACAGTCCTTCCTTCTTGTCCGTCTTGTCTCCTGCTGACTCTGTGGCTGGTCGCTGGCTAAACTGGTTTTTCAGCTTCAGTCGGATTGTTGGCTGGAATATCACTCACCTGGGTTTTAATGGAGTCCTCCAACTTTGCCATCACCTTTTCATCCTGCAACTGACTCTGTTCACCTCCAGAGGATCTCCATTCCTAGGAAATACCTGTATCTATGCATCCTGATACTCTATCTTCAAACTTGCTTTATCTGTCTCCAAACTCACAGAACAGCTCATTGATGCTCCATGCTGATTCCAACCATTCCAAGTCATCATTATTCCACCACAGGTTCTCAGACTAACTCTGAACTCCTTCCTAATATCCCCATCTAATTCCCCTTTACTATCATGTTTTCATGCAACTAGACTGATTTAACTTGAGCTCTCCCGGTGTCCATTTTAGCTGCCATCCAAATTCAAGCCGATCAATCTATTTCCACTTTGGCTCTTTCCCTTAAACTTCTTTTCTCTTTACCCCTCCAAAAGCTCTTGTATTGCCATCCCTCTTTTCACTTCCCCACTCTCACATCCCTCTTTTCACTTCCCCACTCTCACACACACGGCACTCCCTACCCCAACCCTTCAGGACTCAACGTTCCTGTCGTCCCAGGCTCGAGTCCCATTCCGATAAGCCGGCAGCTTAGCACAGTGCTTCTCTTGGCATCCTCTGATGACCTCACTGAGGCATCGGGTGCTTCCTCATTAGAAGCAGCAACCCAAGTGTCCATCCCACTCTCCTCTCCCTTCCCATCCAGTGCGACCACTAGGGACTGATCATACCAATCTTCACCCTGTTCAACTCACTGCTGACCCTGTGGACTGACCGTTCTCACCACTCCATCTACACATTTTCCTCCAGAATGTCCGTTCACGTGTCATCCGTGACCTTACTGTGCGTCGACATCATGGCCTTAAAGGAAAGCTGGCTGAGGGGTGATGACACCACGCCACTTAATGAAGCCACCCCGCCTGGTTACATCGTCCATCACCTGCCCCGCTAAGACCATCGCTGTGGCTGTGTCGCTCTCATCGTCAGACCTTGGAAGGACACTCCCCGCCACCCCCCCCAACCACCACCACCACCCCACTCCTCTGCCCCTTTCTCCTCCTTTGAGCATCTCACCTTGTTCCACCCCATCACGTCTCGATCAAAACCATTGTTCTGTACTGCCTTCAATTCCAATAAAGAGTTTTATCACGGAGATACCTTCACTGCTTTTCTCCCTCAGCCTCTGCGCTGAAAGAATTCTCATCCTCAGTGATTTCAATCTCCATCTCAGCTCATCATGTTCTCACTCTCTCCTGAGTTCATGGCCCTCTTATCCTCACTCAATCTCGCTCTTCACGGAAATAGCCAAACCCGGCCATTTTCAAGGCCACCCCCTCGACCTTGCCGACTCACGTGACCTTGCTACTCCCACTGCACAAGTTACAGAAAAGGCCATCTCATGATCACTTCCTTGTCTCACTCTGCACCCACATCCCTTTCCCACACTCCAACTCCACCTCCTTCCGTATCCATCCCTGGATAAATACAATCCCCCTATTTACTTACAACTACACTTTCAAAATCTCAACGATCTACCCTTTGGCCCTCAGACATTTTCGGCAGCTACTGATTTGCACAACTCACCTCCACCTTTGTCCCCAGTAAACAGATCAAACTCTCACCCTGGCCCTGCTCCCTGGTACAGCCCTAATCTCCACTGCCTTATGTCTAAGGGATGCAGACGTGAATGGACATGGCAGACAACTGGTTTAGCCATCCAGCTGGGCAACCTAAAACACCATCAGGTCCTGCTCTCATCGACAAAAACTGATCATCCTGGATTGCAAGGATAACCCCTGGCTTCCTTTCTCTATTACAAAGTGTCTTCTTAAACCCCTCTACCCACACCTCTGACAATAAATGTGAGCAACTCACAGACTTCTTTGTCACTAAGATCAAGACCTGCCTATCAGCTTCCCCTGCCATTTCCTTCTTCTCATTAGCCCAATGGCCAAACTTCCTATAACGCTGCCTCCTTCCCTCGCCCTGAACTCACACCCATCTCCCCTCATGCCCTGTCTGAACTCATCTTGTCCACAAGACCCACCTCCTGTCCCCTCGATCCTATTCCCTACAATCAGGTTTCCACAACGCCATAGTACTGAAACACTTCCTATCAAGTCACAATGACATCCACTGTGACTGTGACTGTGGTACACGTTCCCTCCTTCTCCATCTCGATCTGACAGCACCCATCCTCCTCCAACACCTCTCCACTGTCGTCCAGCTGGGTGGGACTGCTCTCACTCTTATTTATCTCATTGCAACCAAAGAATCACTTATAATGGCTCTCTTCCTGCTCCTGCACTGTTACCTCTGGTGTCTATCCGATCTATCCTTGGCTCCCCTCCTAATGCTAATCTGCATGCTGCCCCACGGCGACATCGAAAAGCATAGCTTTAGTTTTCATACCGTATGCTGATGACACCGAGCTCTACCTCGCCAGTTCCCTCCAGTCCGCCACTGTTGCGAAATTATCAAACTCATTCTCCGACATCCAGAATGAGAGAAATGTCCTCCAATCAAATATCACGAAGACTGAAACCGTTGTTGCAAACTCTGTTCATTAGCTACTGACCCTCCCCCTGGTCACAGTCCAAGATTATGCCAGTCTATTCACACCGTTGGTGTCCCATCACGCCACCACTAAGACCACCTATTTCCATTTCTAGAGCATCACCCAACTTTGCCCCCGTCTCAGCACATCTGCTGCTGAAACCCTCATTCTTGCCTTCGTTCCCTCTCGACTTGATTATTCCAACACACTCCTGGCTGGTTTGAGGTCCGACTTCTTAAATTTATGTCCGAACTCCCTATATTCAGCTTGTAGGACCTCATTCCCTTTTTTAAAAAACCTATGTCGTTGGTACCAATATGTACCAAGACAACTGGCTGCTCGCGCTCCCCCCTCAGCATTCCCTGCAGTCGAGACATCCTTGACCCCAGCACCAGGGAGACAACATACCATCCTGGAGTCTCTTTTGTGATCACAGAAACGCCTGACTGTTCCCCTTACGATTGAATCCCCAATCACTAAATCCCTGCCACTCTTCTTCCTTCCCTCTTGTGCGACAGAGCCACACATGATGCCATGAACTTGTCTGTTGCTGCTATCCCCTGAGCCATCTCCCCCAACAATATTCAAAGCGGTATATCTGTTAGAGAGAAGGGGTTTGCCACAGGGGACTCCTCCACTAACTGCCTTCCTCCACTCCGCCTGCTGGTCACCCACTTCCTTTCTGCCTTTGCAGCATTTTCCTGCAGTGACCACCTCGCTAAACGTGCTATCCATGACGTTTTAAGCATCGCGGATGCTCCACAGTAAAACCACCCAGAGCTCCAGCTCCGTAATGCTGGTAGCCAGTAGCTGCAGATGGATACACATCCTGCACACACGGACATCAGGGACACTGGAAGCGTCCCTGATTTCCCACATAGCGGAGGAGGAGCAGATCACGGGGCTGAGCTCTCCTGTCATGACTTACCCTCAGATTGATTAGTTAATCCCTGAATTAAAAAATACTAATCACGCTAGGGGCCTTGTTCTACTCCAAACATTACCCACTACAATCTAAAGTCCTTACCTTTACTTTTGAAGTTGCTGATAAATCCTACTAAAAATTAATATAGTTCACTAGTTAACATAAATCTCACTCAAAAAACGTTACTCACTTGTTCCTTATTATTAAACTTTTTACTGCACGAACCCGGCTATTTAGGAGTTATTCCCACAGCATTTACTCAGCAATCACCCTGCATCTTTCCTGTTACATCACTGCTCACTTTGTTTTCCAACTCTGGCGTGCTTGGACTCCTCTCCCGGAAGGCAAGTGCTCCAGAAACCTCCAACATATCTGTGCTGCCCAAATTCTGGCCTCTTATGCATCCCTGATTTTAATCGCTCCACCATTGCTGGCTATGTTTTCAGTTGCCTCAGACCCAAGCTCTGGAAGCGCCTCCCTGCATCTCTTCAACTCTCTGCTTTGCTCTTTTAAGACACTTTTTAAAAAACCTACCTCCTTGACCAAGCTTTCTGTCATTTAACCCTCCTTTTGTGGCTTGGTGTTATCCTTTGTTTTATAATGCTTTGGTGAAACACCTTGGGATGTTTTATGAAATTAAAGGCGCTGGAAAATACAAGTTGTTGTTGGAAGTCTGGAAGATCAAAACCTGTGTGTCCACGATCACTGCAGCAAGCTCCTTGAATCCAGCAGGGGACAGGCCCTCTGGTCCAGGGCATGTGTCAGCTTCCATTAGTACCCCAGACTGTATTCTTACCCGGTTCGGTCCGTTCACTGGAGTTTCTATCCCAGACCAGCCCCTGTATTCTGACCCGGTTCGGTCCATTCCCTGGGGTTTCTATCCTGGTGCAGCCTCTGTATTCTGACCCAGTTCAGTCCATTGGCTGGAGTTTCTATCCCGGACCATCCACTGTATTCTTACCCGGTTCGGTCCGTTCCCTGGGGTTTCTATCCTGGTGCAGCCCCTGTATTCTGACCCGGTTCGGTCCATTCCCTGGGGTTTCTATCCCGGACCAGCCCCTGTATTCTGACCCGGTTCAGACCATTCCCTGGGGTTTCTATCCCGGACCATCCCTCGTATTCTGATCCGGTTCAATCCATTCCCTGGGGTTTCTATCCCGGACCATCCCCTGCATTCTAACCCAGTTTGGTCCATTCCCTGGGGTTTCTAACCCGGACAATCCCCTGTATTATCATCCAGTTCAATCCATTCCCTGGGGTTTCTATCCCGTACCAGCCCCTGTATTCTGATCCGGTTCAGTCCATTCCCTGGGGTTTCTATCCCGGACCATCCCCTGTATTCTGATCCGGTTCAGTCCATTCCCTGGGGTTTCTATCCCGTACCAGCCCCTGTATTCTGACCCAGTTCAGTCTATTCCCTGGGGTTTCTATCCCGGACCATCCCCTGTATTCTGATCCAGTTCAGTCCATTCCCTGGGGTTTCTATCCCGGACCATCCCCTGTAATCTGATCCAGTTCAGTCCATTCCCTGGGGTTTCTATCCCGGAGCAGTTCCTGTATTCTGACCCGGTTTGGTCAATTCCCTGGGGTTTCTATTCCGGACCATCCCCTGCATTCTAACCCAGTTTGGTCCATTCCCTGGGGTTTCTAACCCGGACAATCCCCTGTATTCTGACCCAGTTCAGTCATTCCCTGGGGTTTCTATCCCGGAGCAGTTCCTCTATTCTGACCCAGTTCAGTCCATTCCCTGGGGTTTCTAGACTGGACCGGACCCTGTAATCTGACCCGGTTCGGTCCATTGCCTGGGGTTGCTATTCTGGACCAGCCCCTGTATTCTGACCTGGTTCGGTCCATTGCAAAGGATTGCTATTCTGGACCAGCCCCTGTATTTTGACCCAGTTCTGTCCATTCCCTTGGGTTACTATCCTGGACCAGCCCCTGTCTTCTGACCCAGTTCAGTCCATTCCCTGGGGTTACTATCTTGGACCAGCCCCTGTATTATGACCCAGTTCAGTTCAGTCCATTCCCTGGGCTTACTAACCTGGACCAGCCCCTGTATTCTGATCAAGTTCAGTCCATTCCATGGGGTTACTATCCTGGACCAGCCCCTGTATTCTGACACAGTTCAGTTCAGTCCATTCCCTGGGGTTACTATCCTGGATCATCCCCTGTATTCTGACCCAGTTCAGTTCAGTCCATTCCCTGGGTTTACTATCCTGGACCAGCCTCTGTATTCTGACGCAGTTCAGTTCAGTCCATTCACTGGGGTTACTATCCTGGACCAGTCCCCGTATTCTGAACCAGTTCAGTCCATTCCCTGGGGTTACTATCCTGGACCAGCCCCAGTATTCTGACCCAGTTCAGTCCATTCCCTGGGGTTACTATCCTGGACCAGTCCCTGTATTCTGACCCAGTTCGGTCCATTCCCTGTGATTACTATCCCGGACCAGCCCCTGTATTCTGATCCAGTTCGGTCCATTCCATGGGGTTACTATCCAGGACCAGCCCCTGTATTCTGACCCAGTTCGGTCCATTCCCTGGTGTTACTATCCTGGAGCAGCCCCTGTATTCTGACCCAGTTCGGTCCATTCCCTGGGGTTACTATCCAGGACCAGCCCCTGTATTCTGACCCTGTTCGGTCCATTCCCTGGGGTTACTATCCTGGACCAGCCCCTGTATTCTGACCCAGTTTGGTCCATTCCCTGGGGTTACTATCCTGGAGCAGCCCCTGTATTCTGACCCAGTTCGGTCCATTCCCTGGGGTTACTATCCTGGACCAGCCCCTGTATTCTGACCCAGTTCGGTCCATTCCCTGGGGTTACTATCTTGGACCAGCCCCTGTATTCTGACCCAGTACAGTCCATTCCCTGGGGTTACTATCCTGGACCCGCCCCTGTATTCTGACCCAGTTCAGTCCATTCCCTGGGGTTACTATCCTGGACCATCCCCTGTATTCTGACCCAGTTCAGTTCAGTCCATTCCCTGAGGTTACTATCCTGGACCAGCATCTGTATTCTGACGCAGTTCAGTTCAGTCCATTCCCTGGGGTTACTATCCTGGACCAGTCCCCGTATTCTGAACCAGTTCAGTCCATTCCCTGGGGTTACTATCCTGGACCAGCCCCAGTATTCTGACCCAGTTCACTACATTCCCTGGGGTTACTATCCTGGACCAGCCCCTGTATTCTGACCCAGTTCGGTCCATTCCCTGGGGTTACTATCCTGGACCAGTCCCTGTATTCTGACCCAGTTCGGTCCATTCCCTGGGATTTCTATCCCGGACCAGCCCCTGTATTCTGATCCAGTTCGGTCCATTCCCTGGGGTTACTCTCCCGGAGCAGCCCCTGTATTCTGACCCAGTTCGGTCCATTCCCTGGGGTTACTATCCAGGACCAGCCCCTGTATTCTGACCCAGTTCGGTCCATTCCCTGGGGTTACTATCCTGGAGCAGCCCCTGTATTCTGTCCCAGTTCAGTCCATTCCCTGGGGTTACTATCCAGGACCAGCCCCTGTATTCTGACCCAGTTCGGTCCATTCCCTGGGGTTACTATCCTGGACCAGCCCCTGTATTCAGACCCAGTTCGGTCCATTCCCTGGGGTTACTATCCTGGAGCAGCCCCTGTATTCTGTCCCAGTTCGGTCCATTCCCTGGCGTTACTATCCTGGACCAGTCCCTGTATTCTGACCCAGTTCAGTCCATTCCCTGGGGTTACTATCCTGGACCAGCCCCTGTATTCTGGACCAGTACAGTCCATTCCCTGGGGTTACTATCCTGGACCCGCCCCTGTATTCTGACCCAGTTCAGTCCATTCCCTGGGGTTACTATCCTGGTCCCGCCCCTGTATTCTGATCCAGTTCAGTCCATTCCCTGGTGTTACTACCCTGGACGAGCCCCTGTATTCTGACACAGTTCAGTCCATTCCCTGGGGTTACTATCCTGGACCAGCCCCTGTGTTCTGAACCAGTTCAGTCCATTCCCTGGGGTTACTATCCTGGACCAGCCCCTGTGTTCTGATCCAGGTCAGTCCATTCCCTGGGGTTACTATCCTGACCAGCCCCTGTATTCTGACCCAGTTCAGTCCATTCCCTGGTGTTACTATCCAGGACCAGCCCCTGTGTTCTGATCCAGTTCAGTCCATTCCCTGGGGTTTACTATCCTGGACCAGCCCCTGTTTTCTGTTCCAGTTCAGTCCATTCCCTGGGGTTACTATCCTGGACCAGCCCCTGTATTCTGACCCAGTTCGGTCCATTCCCTGGGGTTACTATCCAGGACCAGCCCCTGTATTCTGACCCAGTTCGGTCCATTCCCTGGGGTTACCTTCCTGGACCAGCCCCTGTATTCTGACCCAGTTCAGTCCATTCCCTGGGGTTACTATCCTGGAGCAGCCCCTGTATTCTGACCCAGTTCGGTCCATTCCCTGGGGTTACTATCCTGGAGCAGCCCCTGTATTCTGACCCGGTTTGGTCCATTCCCTGTGGTTTCTATCCCGGACCATCCCCTGTATTCTGACCCGGTTTGGTCCATTCCCTGGGGTTTCTATCCCGGACAATCCCCTGTATTCTGACCCAGTTCAGTCCATTCCCTGGGGTTTCTATCCCGGAGCAGTTCCTGTATTCTGACCCAGTTCAGTCAACTCCCCTTTTCAGGCAGTGACTTTCAGACCATCACCATCCTCTGGGTGAAAAGGTTTTTCCTCATCTCACCTCTAATCTTTCTTCCGATTACTTTAAATCTATGCTCCCACCTCCCCCCATCACTGACCTCTCTGCTAAGGTGAATAGACCCTTCACCTCCACTCTATCCAGGTCCCTCACAATTTTGTACATTTCAATCTGATCTCTCCTCAGCCTTCTCTGTTCCAAGGAGAACAACCCCAGCTTATCCAATCTTTCCTCATAGCTGCATTTTTCAGTCCAGACAACATCCTGGTAAATATCCTCTGCACCCTCTCTGGTGCAATTCCATCATTTCTGTAATGAGGTGACCAGAACTACACACAGTACTCAAGTTGTGGCCCAACCAATGAGTTATACAGTTCCAGCAGAACCTCCCTGCTCTTGTATTCGAGACCTCAGTTAATAAAGGAAAGGATTCTATATGCCTTCTTCACCACCTTACCGACCTGTCCTGCTACCTTCAGGGATCTGTGGACATTCACTCCAAGGTCCCTCACCTCCTCTACACTTCTCAGTATTTTCCCATTAATCGTGTATTCCTTTGCCTTGTTTGACCTCCCCAAATGCATCACCTCACACTTCTCCAGGTTGAATTCCATTTACCACTTTTCTGCACATCTGACCACACCATCAGTATCTTCCTGTAGCCTACAGCTATCCTCCTCGCTATCTACCACACAGCCAATCTTTGCGTCATCTGCAAACTTCTTAATCATGCCCCCAACATTTACGTCCAAATCGATAATATATACCACAAAAAGCAGGGGACCCAGTACTGAGCCCTGTGGAACGTCACTGGAAACAGCTGTCCAGTTACAAACAAACCCATCAACAATTACTTTTTGTTTCCTGCCATTGAGCCAATTTTGTATCCACCTAGCTGCATTTCCCTAGATACCATGGGATTTTATTTTTTTAACCAGTCTGCCATGTGGGACCTTGTCAAAAGCCTTGCTAAATTCCGTGTATACCACATCAACTGCATAACCCCCATCTATCTTCCTTGTTACTTCTTCAAAACATTTGATCAAGTTGGTCAAACAAAATCTTCCCTTAACAAATCCATGCTGACTATCCATGATTCATCTGTGCCTTTCTAAGTGACAGTTTACCCTGTCTCTCAGAATAGATTCCAATAATTTGCCCACTACTGAGGTTAGACTGACTGGCCTGTAATTATTCGGTCTATCCTTCGATCCCTTTTTAAACAGAGGTACAACGTTAGCAATTCTCCGACACCACACCTGTGTCCAGTGAGGACTGGAAAATGATGGTCAGACCCTCTGCTATTTCCTCTCTTGCTGCTTTTAACAGTCTAGGATACATTTCATCTGGCTCTGGTGGTTTATCAACTTTCAAGGATGCTACTCCTATTAATACTTCCCCTCTCCCTATGTTTATCTCATCCAATGCTTCACACTCTTCCTCCTTAACTATAATATCTGCAACGCCCCCCTGTTTTGTGAAGACAGACGCAAAGTATTCATTATGAACCATACCAATATCTTCCACTCCTACACATAGGTTACCTTTTTGGTCTTTTATGGGCCCTACTCTCTCCTTAGTTACTCTTAATGTATTGATAAAACATCTTTGGGTTCATCTTGATTTTGCTTGCCAATATTCTTTCATGCCCTCTGTTTGCTTTTCTAATTTCCTTTTTGATTTCACCCCTCCACTTTCTATCCTCCTGCCGGCTTTCTGTAGTATTGAGTTCTCGGTGTTGGACATAAGCTTTCCTTTTCTGCCTTATCTTACCCTGTAGGCTCCTTGCCATCCATAGGGCTCTAGATTTGGCCGCCTCACCCTTTTTCTTTGTAGGAACATGTTTACCCTGAACCCCTTGAATCTCCCCTTTGAATGCCTCCCACTGTTCTGACACTGATTTACCTTCAAGTATCTGATTCGGTCCACTTTCACTAAATCACTCCTCAGTTTAGTCAAATTGGATTTGCCCAATTGAGAACTCTAACTCCTGTTCTATCTATGTCCTTTTCCACAATTATGTTAAAACTGACTGAATTATGATCACTATCACCAAAATGCTCTCTCTCCCACTGCCAATCCTGCCATCTGCCCATCTTCATTTCCGAAAACTAAGTCTCAAACTGCGCCCTCTCTTGTTGGACTTACTACATACTGGGCAAAAAAGTTCTCCTGAAAGAATTCTGCTCCCTCAATTCCTTTCACATTAAAACTATCCCGGTTAATATTGGGGGTGTTAAAATCGCCTACTATTACTGCCCTATTGATCTTGAACTTCTCAGAGATTTGCCTACATATCTGCTCTTCTATCTCCCTCTGACTGGGGGTCTATAGTACACTCCTAGCAGTGTCATTGCCCCTTTTTTGTTCTTTCGCTCAATCCATATGGTCTCATTTGATGAACCTTCCAACATATTATCCCTCCTCACAATAGTTTCTTTGACCTAAAATGCCACTCCTCCTCCTTTCTTATCCCCCTCCCTATCGCATCTGAAAAGCCTGTAACTATCAGCTGCCATTCCTGTCCCTCCTTAAGCCATGTTTCTGTAATAGCTATGATATCATACTGCCACTTGTCTATTTCTGCCCTCAGCTCATCTGCTTTATTTGCTATACTTCTTGCATTGAAGTAGATACCCTGAGCACTGCCAAATTTATTTATTTTCTAACCCTCATTTCCTCTGTCTTCCAGACCCATCCATTAATTTTCCACCTTCCATTTTCATTTCTGATTTTGTCCCAACTGAGTCCACCCTCAGGTCCCCGTCCCCCTGCCAAACTAGTTTAAACCCTCCCCAACAGCACTGGCAAAACGTCCCGTAAGGAACTCAGTCCCGGCTCTGTTCAGGTGCAACCCGTCCAGCCTGTACAGGTCTGATCTCCCCCCACAGCCGGTCCTATTGTCCCAGGAATCTGAAGCCCTCCCTTATGCACCATCTTTCCAGCTACGCATTCATCTGTCTTATCCTTCTATTTCTATACTCACTAGCACGTGGCACTGGGAGTAATCTGGGGTTTACTACTTTTGAGGTCCTGCTTGCTAATTTCTTACCAAGCTCCCTAAATTCTGACTGCAGGACCACATCCCTCTTTCTACCTGTGTCGTTGCTTCCGATGTGGGCCATGACTGCTGGCTGTTTACCCTCCCCCTTCAGAATTCTCAGTGACCCTAGCACCAGGGAAGCAACACACCATCCTGGATTCATGTTTGCGGCCACAGAAACGCTGGTCTGTTCCCCTGACTATTGAATCACCTATCACTATGGCTCTTCTAGACTTCCCTGTACCCCCCTGTGCAGCTGAGCCACCCATGGTGCCATGGACTTGATTCTGGCTGCACTCCCCAGGTGAAGCATCACTTTCCTCAGTTTTCAGAACTGAATACCTGTTGGAGAGCGAGATGAACTCAGGGGTTTCCTGCACTACCTGCCTGATTCTTTTTGACTGTCTGGTGGTCACCCATTCCCTCTCTCCCTGCAAACTCATGGCTGTGGGGTGACCACATCTATAAAAGTGCGATCCACGTAGATCTCATCCTCATGAATACACTGCGGTGTCGCTAGCTGCTGCTCATGTTCCAAAACCCGGAGCTCAAGCTGCTTCAATTGACGAGACTTCCTGCACAAATGTTTCTCCAGGATATGGGAACCGTCATGGAGCTCCCACATAGCACAGGAGGTGCACTCTTGAGGTTGTAGCAACCCTGCCATACCTTTTATTTATAAGTTGACCCTTTACTATTGCTTAAAAAGAAACCTTGCTAATACTATAACAGCTTAGAATTATTAATAAACCTTACGAGAACTGATAAATCCTACTAAAAATCAATGCAATTCACTAGTTAAAATAAACCTAACTCAAAAAAAGAAGCAGCTACTCACATGTTCCTTATTATTAAGTTATTTACACACACACACCTGAACAGTAGTGTCCTATCCCAACTAGTTCGAGTTATTCCCACAGCAGTTGCTCACCTTGCAGCTTTCCTGCAACGTCACTGCTCACTTTGTTTTCAAACTCTGATGTGCCTGGACTCCTCTCCACTGCTCTCCCGGAAGGTAAGTTCTCTCGGCCGCAATCCTCAGACTCTATTTATTGGCTCCCCATTCCGTGCTCTTCCCGCAGGCCCGCTGCTCTCCCGGAAGGTAAGTGCTCGAGGCCACGATCCTCAGGCTGTATTTATCGGCTCCCTCCTCGTGCTCTCCTGGAAGGTATGTGCTTTCTATTATTAGGGGATGCTTTTAGTGTGTTCCACTGTGAAGACAGATACAAAGTATTTGTTCAAAGTCTCTGCCATTTCCTTCTTCCCATTACTTATTCCCCAGTCTCAATCTTTATCATGACCAGGTCCACATTTCCCTGCAGAATATTCTCTACCTCAGGCTGCATTGTGTTAATAAATCTCATCAATGAATGCTCCCAGTGCGGAGTCTCGGCCAATGGGATCCTGTCTGCAAATGGGTTCCAGAGATCAGCAGGTTCACTAGATTTCACTGAGCAGCCTCTGATGTGGAGAGTTGATCATAACACCTGGGAAAGGCTTGGCCTCAGAACTAACAGCTGCTGTGCTGATGGAGGGCGAAGGACTGATACCATCTTTAACAAGGCAACGGTCTCCTTCTAATATTGCCGTTCCACCCTCTTATTAATATTGTATTTATTACAGAACGTCAGGATCTTGGAACGTCTGTCACCACCATGGCCGAAGGTCCAAGCGGAGGAGCAGATCTAACACCTTCAAGAATGAGATTGAGCACAGGTAAGTTCACAAATCTGTTCAAATACAAACTCTGCCCTGACAAATGGTCCTACGCTCCTTGAAGAATCTTCAGCTCATACAAGCAGAGCACACAGTACAGGGGTTTAATAGGAAGAGGGGCATCACACAGCTGGAGGGAACTCCTGAGCACCAGAACAGAGCAATAGATATCTGGTACTGGGGACTGTAAACTGGGTAGAGGCAGTCATTCAGTGAAGAATATGTTTCTGAGCAAAAGTGTGATGGCAAAGAGCAGGAAGCCACCCAACGCTGGACAGGATGAGAAACAGGTGAGGCACAGGAATAGGTGAGAGATCATGGTGAGATATTGTGTATTCGGTGGAACAGAAAATATCCTCTGTTGCCCTGAGCAGGCCCTGAATGGGATGTTGAGTTGCTGGTGCCAGAGGGAAGAGGCTGTTGATGAAAGTAACAGTCAGTAAGATCAATGTTCAGATCCACTCTGAAACCCCATACACTCCTGGCAGGATCCTGATACACTGTGAAAGCCCATACACACCTGGCAGGATCCTGATCCACTGTGAAACCCCATACACTCCTGGCAGATCCTGACACACTGTGAAACCCCCATACACACCTGGCAGGATCCTGATCCACTGTGAAACCCCATACACACCTGGCAGATCCTGATACACTGTGAAACCCTCAAATACACCTGGCAGATCCTGATACACTGTTAAACCCCCATACACACCTGGCAGGATCATGATCCACTGTGAAACCCCATACACACCTGGCAGATCCTGATACACTGTTAAACCCCCATACACACCTGGCAGGATCATAATCCACTGCGAAACCCCATAAACACCTGGAAGATCCTGATACACTGTGAAAACCCATACACACCTGGCAGGATCCTGATACAATGTGAAAACCCCAGACACACCTGGAAGATCCTGTTACACTGTGAAAACCCCCGACACACCTGGCAGGATCCTGTTACACTGTGAAAACCCCAGACACACCTGGAAGGATCCTGATACACTGTGAAAAACCCATACACACCTGGCAGGATACTGATACACTGTGAAAACCCCATTCAAACCTGGCAGATCCTGTTGCACTGTGAAACCCCCATACACACCTGGCAGGATCCTGATACACTGTGAAACACCCACAAACACCTGGCAGGATCCTGATACACTGTGAAACCCCCATGCACATCTGGCAGGTTCCTGATACACTGTTAAACCCCCAAACACATCTGGCAGGATCCTGATCCACTGTGAAACCCCATACACACCTGGCTGATCCTGATACACTGTGAAACCCCCATACACACCTGGCAGGATCCTGATACACTGTGAAACCCCATACACACCTGGCAGGATCCTGATGCACTGTGAAAACCCCAGACACACCTGGCAGGATACTGATTAACTGTGAAAACCCCATTCACACCTGGCAGATCCTGTTGCACTGTGAAACCCCCATACACACCTGGCAGGATCCTGATACACTGTGAAAACCCCATACACACCTGGCAGATCCTGTTACACTGTGAAAACCCATACACACCCGGCAGGATCCTGAGACACTGTGAAAACCCCATACACATCTGGCAGGATCCTGAGACACTGTGAAAACCCCATACACACCCGGCAGGATCCTGATACACTGGGAAAAACCATACACACCCGGCAGGATCCTGATACATTGTGAAAACCCCATACACCCGGCAGGATCCTGATCCACTGGGAAAAACCATACACACCCGGCAGGATCCTGATACATTGTGAAAACCCCATACACCTGGCAGGATCCTGATACACTGTGAAACCCATGCACACCTGGCAGGATACTGATACATTGTGAAAACCCCATACACAGGGTGCTCCGGTTTCCTCCCACATGCCAAAGACTTGCAGGTTGATATGTTAATTGGCCATCATAAATTGCCCCTAGTATAGGTAGGTGGTACGGAAATATATAGGGATAGGTGGGGATGTGATAGGAATACGGGATTAGTGTAGGATTAGTATAAATGGGTGGTTGATGGTCGGCACAGACTCGGTGGGCCGAAGGGCCTGTTTAAGTGCTGTATCTCTCAACTAAACTAAATACTGACACCTAGTGTCACTGACACCCAGTGACACAAACAAACACACACTGACACCCAGTCGCACAGAGAAACATTGATACACTGACACCAAGTAACACAGACACACACTGACACCCAGTAACAAAGACATACACTGATACCAAGTCACAAAGACATACACTGATACCCAGTAACACAAACAAACACACACTGACAACCAGTAGCACAGAGAAACACTGATACACAGTAACAATGACATACACTGACACCAAGTAACACAGACACACACTGACACCCAGTAAAAAAGACATACACTGACACCAAGTCACAAAGACATACACTGATACCAAGTCACAAAGACATACACTGATACCCAGTAACACAGACACACACTGACACCAAGTAACAAAGACATACACTGACACCAAGTAAAAAGACAGACAATTACACCAAGTAACAAAGACATACACTTACACGAAGTATTTTGACATACACTGACACCAAGTAACAAAGACATACACTGATACCCAGTAACGCAGACACACACTTACACCAAGTAACAATGACATACACTGACACCAAGTAACAAAGACATACACTGATACCCAGTAACGCAGACACACACTTACACCAAATAACAATGACATACACTGACATCAAGTAACAAAGACATGCACTGACACCAAGTCACAAAGACATACACTGACACCCAGTAACACAAACAAACACACACTGACACCCTGTAACACAGAGAAACACTAATAAACAGTAACAAACACATACACTGACACCAACTAACACATTCACACACTGACAACCAGTAACAAAGACATACACTGACACCAAGTCAAAAAGACATACACTGATACCAAGTCACAAAGACATACACTGATACCCAGTAACACAGACACACACTGACACCAAGTAACAAAGACATACACTGACACCAAGTAACAAAGACATACACTTACACCAAGTAACAAAGACAGACAATTACACCAAGTATGTTGACATACACTGACACCAAGTAACAAAGACATACATGATACCCATTAACACAGACACACACTTACACCAAGTAACACAGACATACACTGACACCAAGTAACAAAGACATGCACTGATACCCTGTAACACTGACACACACTTACACCAAGTAACAAAGACAGACACAGATACCCAGTAACACAGACACACACTTACACCAAGTAACAAAGACATACACTGACACCAAGTAACAAAGACATACACTGACACCCAGTAAAACAGACACACACGGACACCGAGTAACAAAGACATACACTTACACCAAGTAACACAGACACACACTGACACCCGGTAACAATGACATACACTGATACCAAGTCTCAAAGACATACACTGACACCAAGTAACAAAGAGATACACTGATACCCAGGAACACAGACACACACTTACACCAAGTAACAAAGACATACACTTACACCAAGTAACACAGATATACACTGACACCAAGTAACAAAGACATACAATTACACCAAGTAACAAAGACACACACTTACACCAAATAACAATGACATACACTGACACCAAGTAACAAAGACAGACACTGACACCCAGTAACAAAGACATGCACTGACACCAAGTCACAAAGACATACACTGACACCCAGTAACACAAACAAACACACACTGACAACCAGTAGCACAGAGAAACACTGATACACAGTAACAATGACATACACTGACACCAAGTAACACAGACACACACTGACACCCAGTAAAAAAGACATACACTGACACCAAGTCACAAAGACATACACTGATACCAAGTCACAAAGACATACACTGATACCCAGTAACACAGACACACACTGACACCAAGTAACAAAGACATACACTGACACCAAGTAAAAAGACAGACAATTACACCAAGTAACAAAGACATACACTTACACGAAGTATTTTGACATACACTGACACCAAGTAACAAAGACATACACTGATACCAAGTAACGCAGACACACACTTACACCAAGTAACAATGACATACACTGACACCAAGTAACAAAGACATACACTGATACCCAGTAACGCAGACACACACTGACACCAAATAACAATGACATACACTGACATCCAGTAACAAAGACATGCACTGACACCAAGTCACAAAGACATACACTGACACCCAGTAACACAAAGAAACACACACTGACACCCTGTAACACGGAGAAACAGTAATAAACAGTAACAAAGACATACACTGACACCAACTAACACATTCACACACTGGCAACCAGTAACAAAGACATACACTGACACCAAGTCATAAAGACATACACTGATACCTAGTCACAAAGACATACACTGATACCCAGTAACACAGACACACACTGACACCAAGTAACAAAGACAGACACTGACACCAAGTAACAAAGACATACACTTACACCAAGTAACAAAGACTGACAATTACACCAAGTATGTTGACATACACTGACACCAAGTAACAAAGACATACATGATACCCATTAACACAGACACACACTTACACCAAGTAACACAGACATACACTGACACCAAGTAACAAAGACAGACACTGATACCCAGTAACACAGACACACACTTACACCAAGTAACAAAGACATACACTGACACCAAGTAACACAGACACACACTGACACCCGGTAACAATGACAAACACTGATACCAAGTCACAAAGACATACACTGACACCAAGTAACAAAGAGATACCCTGATACCCAGGAACACAGACACACACTTACACCAAGTAACAAAGACATACACTTACACCAAGTAACACTGACATACACTGACACCAAGTAACAAAGACATACAATTACACCAAGTAACAAAGACACACACTTACACCAAATAACAATGACATACACTGACACCAAGTAACAAAGACATACACTGACACCCAGTAACACAGACACACACGGACACCAAGTAACAAAGACATACACTTACACCAAGTAACACAGACACACACTGACACCCGGTAACAATGACATACACTGATACCAAGTCACAAAGACATACACTGACACCAAGTAACAAAGAGATACCCTGATACCCAGGAACACAGACACACACTTACACCAAGTAACAAAGACATACACTTACAACAAGTAACACTGACATACACTGACACCAAGTAACAAAGACATACAATTACACCAAGTAACAAAGACACACACTTACACCAAATAACAATGACATACACTGACACCAAGTAACAAAGACAGACACTGACACCCAGTAACAAAGACATGCACTGACACCAAGTCACAAAGACATACACTGACACCCAGTAACACAAACAAACACACACTGACACCCTGTAACACCGAGAAACACTAATAAACAGTAACAAAGACATACACTGACACCAACTAACACATTCACACACTGACACCCTGTAACAAAGACATACACTGACACCAAGTCACAAAGACATACACTGATACCAAGTCACAAAGACATACACTGATACCCAGTAACACAGACACACACTGACACCAAGTCACAAAGACATACACTGACACCAAGTAACAAAGACATACACTTACACCAAGGAACAAAGACAGACAATTACACCAAGTATTTTGACATACACTGACACCAAGTAACAAAGACATACATGATACCCAGTAACACAGACACACACTTACACCAAGTAACACAGACATACACTGACACCAAGTAACAAAGACATGCACTGATACCCTGTAACACTGACACACACTTACACCAAGTAACAAAGACAGACACTGATACCCAGTAACACAGACACACACTTACACCAAGTAACAAAGACATACACTGACACCAAGTAACAAAGACATACACTGACACCCAGTAACACAGACACACCGACACCAAGTAACAAAGACATACACTTACACCAAGTAACACAGACACACACTGACACCCGGTAACAATGACATACACTGATACCAAGTCACAAAGACATACACTGACACCAAGTAACAAAGAGATACACTGATACCCAGGAACACAGACATACACTGACACCAAGTAACAAAGACATACAATTACACCAAGGAACAAAGACACACACTTACACCAAGTAACACAGATATGCACTGACACCAAGTAACAAAGACATGCACTGACACCCAGTAATACAGAGACACACGAACACCAAGTAACAAAGGCACACACTTACACCAAGTAACACAGACACACACTGACACCCAGGAACACAGACACACACTTACACCAAGTAACACAGACACACACTTACACCAAGTAACAAAGACAGACACTGATACCCAGAAACACAGACACACACTTACACCAAGTAACAAAGACATACACTGACACCCAGTAACACAAACAAACACACACTGACACCCAGTAACACAGAGAAACACTAATAAACAGTAACACAGACATACACTGACACCAAGTCACAAAGACACACACTGACACCCAGTAACAAAGATATACACTGACACCAAGTCACAAAGACATACACTGATACCCAGGAACACAGACACACACTGACACCCAGTAACAAAGACGTACTCTGATACCAAGTCACAAAGACATACACTGATACCCAGTAACACAGACACACACTGACACCCAGCAACATAGACATACGCTGATACAAAGTCACAAAGAAATACACTGATACCCAGTCACACAGACACACGCTGACAACCAGTAACACAGACATACACTGATACCAAGTCACAAAGACATACACTGATACCCAGTAACACAGACACACACTGACACCAAGTAACAAAGACACACACTGACACCAAGTAACAAAGACATACACTTACAACAAGTAAGAAAGACACACAATTACACCAAGTCACAAAGACATACAATTACACCAAGTAACAAAGACAGACAATTACACCAAGTAACAAAGACATACACTTACACCAAGTATTTTGACATACACTGACACCAAGTAACAAAGACATACAATGATACCCAGTAACACAGACACACACTTACAACAAGTAACAAAGACATACACTGACACCAAGTCACAAAGACACACTCTGACACCCAGTAACAAAGACATACACTGATACCAAGTCACAAAGACATGCACTGAGATCCAGTAACACAGACACACACTTACACCAAGTAACACAGCCATACACTGTCACCAAGTAACAAAGACATACACTGATACTCAGTAACACAGAAACACACTTACACCAAGTAACAAAGACAGACACTGACACCCAGTAACACAGACACACACTTACACCAAGTAACAAAGACATACACTGACACCCGGTAACAAAGACATACATTGACACCCAGTAACACAGACAAACATTTACACCAAGTAACACAGACACACACTTACACAAAGTAACAAAGACATACACTTACACCAAGTAACACAGACATACACTGACAGCAAGTAACAAAGACATGCACTTCCACCAGGTAACACAGACACACACTGACACCCAGTAACACAGACACAAACTTACAAAAAGTAACACAGACATGCACTGACACCAAGTAACAAAGACATACACTGATACCATGTAACACAGACACACACTCATACCAAGTAACACAGACATACACTGACACCAAGTAACAAAGACATACACTGATACCCAGGAACACAGACACACAGTTACACCAAGTAACACAGACACACACTTGCACCAAGTAACAAAGACATACACTTACACCAAGTAACACAGACATACACTGACACCAAGTAACAAAGACATACACTGATACCCAGGAACACAGACACACAGTTACACCAAGTAACACAGACACACACTTGCACCAAGTAACAAAGACACACACTTACACCAAGTAACAAAGACAGACACTGATACCCAGTAACACAGACACAAACTTACACCTAGTAACAAAGACATACACTGACACCCAGTAACACAAAAAAACACACGGACACCCAGTAACACAGAGAAACACGAATAAACAGTAACAAAGACATACACTGACACCAGGTAACACAATCACACACTGACACCCAGTAACAAAGACATACACTGACACCAAGTCACAAAGACATACACTGATACCAAGTCACAAAGAAATACACTGATACCCAGTAACACAGACACACACTGAAACCAAGTAACAAAGACATACACTGACACCAAGTAACAAAGACATACACTTACACCAAGTAACAAAGACAGACAATTACACCAAGTAACACAGACATACACTGACTCCAAGTAACAAAGACATACACTGATAATCAGTAACACAGAAACACACTTACACCAAGTAACAGAGACAGACACTGATACCCAGTAACACAGACACACATTTACACCAAGCAACAAAGACATACACTGACACCCGGTAACAAAGACATACACTGACACCCAGTAACACAGACACACACTTACACCAAGTAACAAAGACATACACTTACACCAAGTAACAAAGACATACACTGACAGCAAGTAACAAATAGATACAATTACACCAAGTAACAAAGACACTCACTTACACCAAGTAACACAGATATACACTGACACCAAGTAACAAAGACATGCACTGAAACCCAGTAACACAGACACACACTTGCAACAAGTAACACAGACATACACTGACAAGAAGTAACAAAGACATACACTGATAACCAGGATCACAGACACACACTTACACCAAGTAACACAGACATACACTGACAACAAGTAACAAAGACATACACTGATACCCAGGAACACAGACACACACTTGCACCAAGTAACACAGACACACACTTGCACCAAGTAACAAAGACATACACTAACACCAAGTAACACAGACATACACTGACACCAAGTATCAAAGACATTCAATTACACCAAGTAACAAAGACACACACTTACACCAAGTCACAAAGACATACACTGACACCCAGTAACACACAAAAACACACACGGACACCCAGTAACACAGAGAAACACTAATAAACAGTAACAAAGACATACACTGACACCAAGTAACACAGTCACACACTGACACCCTGTAACAAAGACATACACTGACACCAAGTCACAAAGACATACACTGATACCAAGTCACAAAGACATACACTGATACCCAGAAACACAGACACACACTGACACCCAGTAACAAAGACATACACTGACACCAAGTAACAAAGACATACAGTTACACCAAGTAACAAAGACAGACAATTACACCAAGTAACAAAGACATCCACTTGCACCAAATATTTTGCCATACACTGACACCAAGTAACAAAGATATACACTGATACCCAGTAACACAGACACACACTTGCACCAAGTAACAAAGACATACACTGACACCAAGTCACAAAGACACACACTGACACCGAGTAACAAAGACATACACTGACACCAAGTCACAAAGACATACACTGATACCCAGTAGCACAGACACACACTTACACCAAGTAACACAAACATACACTGACACCCAGTAACACAGACACACACTTACACCAAGAAACAAAGACATACACTTACACCAAGTAACACAGACATACACTGACAACAAGTAACAAAGACATTCAATTACACCAAGTAACAAAGGCACACACTTACAACAAGTAACACAGATATACACTGACACCAAGTAACAAAGACATGCACTGACACCCAGTAACACAGACACACACGGACACCAAGCAACAAAGACACACACTTACACCAAGTAACACAGACACACACTGACACCCAGTAACAAAGACACACACTTACACCAAGTAACACAGACATACACTGACACCTAGTAACAAAGAAATACACTGATACCCAGGAACACAGACACACACTTACACCAAGTAACACAGCCACACACTTACACCAAGTAACAAAGACATACACTTACACCAAGTAACAAAGACATACACTGATACCCAGGAACACAGACACACACCTCCACCAAGTAACACAGACACACACTTGCACCAAGTAACAAAGACATACACTAACACCAAGTAACACATACATACACTGACACCAAGTATCAAAGACATACAATTACACCAAGTAACAAAGACACACACTGACACCAAGAAACAAAGAAACACACGGAAACCCAGTAACACAGAGAAACACTAATAAACAGTAACAAAGACATACACTGACACCAAGTAACACAGTCACACACTGATACCAAGTCACAAAGACATACACTGATACCCAGAAACGCAGACACACACTGACACCAAGTAACAAAGACATCCAATAACACCAAGTAACAAAGACAGACAATTACACCAAGTAACAAAGACATCCACTTGCACCAAATATTTTGCCATACACTGACACCAAGTAAGAAAGACATACACTGATACCCAGTAACACCGACACACACTTACACCAAGTAACAAAGACATACACTGACACCAAGTCACAAAGACACACACTGACACCCAGTAACAAAGACATACACTGACACCAAGTCACAAAGACATACACTGATACCAAGTAGCACAGACACACACTTACACCAAGAAACACAGACATACACTGACACCCAGTAACACAGACACACACTTGCACCAAGAAACAAAGACATACACTTACACCAAGTAACACAGACATACACTGACAACAAGTAACAAAGACATTCAATTACACCAAGTAACAAAGACACACACTTACAACAAGTAACACAGATATACACTGACACCAAGTAACAAAGACATGCACTGACACCCAGTAACACAGACACACACGGACACCAAGGAACAAAGACACACACTTACACCAAGTAACACAGACACACACTGACACCCAGTAACAAAGACACACACTTACACCAAGTAACACAGACATACACTGACACCAAGTAACAAAGACATACACTGATACCCAGGAACACAGACACACACTTATTCCATGTAACGCAGACACACACTGACACCAAGTAACAAAGACATACACTGATACCCAGTAACACAGACACACACTTACACCAAGTAACACAGACATACACTGACACCAAGTAACAAAGACATACACTGATACCCAGGAACACAGACACACACTTACACCAAGTAACACAGACACACACTTACACCAAGTAACAAAGTCAGACACTTACACCAAGTAACAAAGACACACACATACACCAAGTAACAAAGACAGACACTGATACCCAGTAACACAGACACACACTTACACCAAGTAACAAAGACATACACTGACACCCAGTAACACAAACAAACACACACTGACACCCATTAACACAGAGAAACACTAATAAACAGTAACAAAGACATGCACTGACACCAAATACCGCAGACACACAGTGACACCCAGTAACAAAGACATACACTGACACCAAGTCACAAAGACATACACTGATACCAAGTCACAAAGACATACACTGATACCCAGTAACACAGACACACACTTACACCAAGTAACACAGACATACACTGACACCAAGTAACAAAGACATACACTGATACCCAGGAACACAGACACACACTTACACCAAGTAACACAGACACACACTTACACCAAGTAACAAAGACATACACTTCCACCAAGTAACAAAGACACACACTTACACCAAGTAACAAAGACAGACACTGATTCCCAGTAACACAGACACACACTTACACCAAGTAACAAAGACATACATTGACACCCAGTCGCACAAACAAACACACACTGGCACCCAGCAACACAGGGAAACACTAATAAACAGTAACAAAGACATACACAGACACCAAATATCGCAAACACAGCCTGACGCCCAGTAACAAAGACATACACTGACACCAAGTCACGAAGACATACACTGATACCAAGTCACAAAGACATACACTAATACCCAGTAACACAGACACACACTGACACCAAGTAACAAAGACATACACTGACACCAAGTAAAAAAGACATACACTTATACCCAGTAACACAGATACACCCTTACACCTTGTAACAAAGACATACACTGACACCAAGTCACAAAGACACACACTGACACCCAGTAACAAAGACATACACTGACACCCAGTAACACAGACACACAGAGACACCAAGAAACAAGGACACCGACTTACACCACGTAACACAGACACAAACTGACACCCAGTAACACAGACGCACACTTACACCAAGTAACAAAGACATACACTGATACCCAGTAACACAGACACACACGTACGCCAGGTAACAAAGACATACACTGACACCCAGTAACAAAGACATACACTGACAGCCAGTAACACAGACACACACGGACACCAAGTAACAAAGACACAGACTTACACCAAGTAACACAGACACAAACTGACACCCAGTAACACAGACACACACTTACACGAAGTAACAATGACATACACTGACACCAAGTCACAAAGACACACACTGACACCCAGTAACAAAGACATACACTGACATCAAGTCACAAAGACATACACTGATACCCAGTAACACAGACACACATTTACACCAAGCAACAAAGACAGACACTGATACCCAGTAACACAGACACACACTTACACCAAGTAACAAACACATACACTGACACCAAGTAACAAAGACATACACTGACACCCAGTAACACAGACACACACGGACAGCAAGTAACAAAGACACACACTTACACCAAGTAACACAGACACACATTGACACCCAGTAACACAGACACACACTTACAACAAGTAACACAGACATACATTGACAAGAAGTAACAAAGACATACACTGATACCCAGTAACACAGACACACACTTACACCAAGTAGCACAGACATACACTGACACCAAGTAACAAAGACATACACTGATTCCCAGGAACACAGACACACACTTGCACCAAGTAACACAGACACACACTTGCACCTAGTAACAAAGACATACACTAACACCAAGTAACACAGACATACACTGACACCAAGTATCAAAGACATGCACTTACACCAAGTAACAAAGACAGACAATTACACCAAGTAACAAAGACATCCACTTGCAGCAAATATTTTGAGATACACTGACACCAAGTAACAAAGACATACACTGATACCCAGTAACAAAGACACACACTTACACCAAGTAACAAAGTCATACACTGACACCAAGTCACAAAGACACACACTGACACCCAGTAACAAAGACATACACTGACACCCAGTAACACAGACACACAGAGATACCAAGTAACAAGGCACCGACTTACACCAAGTAACACAGACACAAACTGACACCCAGTAACACAGACACACACTTACACCAAGTAACACAGACAAACACTTGCACCAAGTAACAAAGACATACACTAACACCAAGTAACACAGACATACACTGACACCCAGTAACACAGATACACACTTACACCAAGAAACAAAGACATACACTTACACCAAGTAACACAGACATACACTGACAAAAAGTAACAAAGACATTCAATTACACCAAGTAACAAAGACACACACTTACAACAAGTAACACAGATATACACTGACACCAAGTAACAAAGACATGCACTGACACCCAGTAACACAGACACACACTTACACCAAGTAACAAAGACATGCACTGATAACCTGTAACACAGACTCACACTAACACCAAGTAACAAAGACAGACACTGATACCCAGTCACACAGACACACACTTAAACCAAGTAACAAAGACATACACTGACACCAAGTAACAAAGGCATACACTGACACCCAGTAACACAGACACACACGGACAGCAAGTAACAAAGACACACATTTCCACCAAGTAACACAGAAACACACTGACACCCAGGAACAAAGACATACACTGATACCAAGTCACAAAGACATACACTGATTCCCAGTAACACAAACAAACACACAATGACATCCAGTAACACAGAGACACACTGACACCCAGTAAAAAAGACATACACTGACACGAAGTCACAAAGACATACACTGATGCCCAGTAAGACAGACACACAATGACACCAAGTAACAAAGGCACACACTGCGGGGGGGGCACATTGGCGCATTGGTTAGCACCGCAGCCTCACAGCTCCAGGGACCCGGGTTCGATTCAGGGTACTGCTTGTGCGGAGTTTGCAAGTTCTCCCTGTGTCTGCGTGTGTTTCCTCCAGTTGCTCCGGTGTCCTCCCACATGCCAAAGACTTGCAGGTTGATAGGTTAATTGGCCATCATAAATTGCCCCTAGTATAGGAAGGTGGTAGGGAAATATATAGGGATAGGTGGGGATGTGATAGGAATACGGGATTAGTGTAGGATTAGTATAAATGGGCGGTTGATGGTCGGCACAGAGTGCTGCATCTCTAAACAAAACTAAATAATGACACCTAGTGTCACAGACACACACTGACACCCAGTAACACAGAGAAACACTGACAAACAGTAACAAAGACATACACTGACACCAAGTAACATAGACAAACACTGACACCCAGTAACAAAGACATACACTGATACCAAGTCACAAAGACATACACTGATACCCAGTAACACAGACACACACAGACACCAAGTAACAAAGACATACACTTACACCAAGTATTTTGACATACCCTGACACCAAGTAACAAAGACATACACTGATACCCAGTAGCACAGACACACACTTACAACAAGTAACAAAGACAGACACTGACACCAAGTCACAAAGACACACACTGATACCCAGTAACAAAGACATACACTGACACCAAGTCACAAAGACATACACTTACACCCAGTAACACAGACACACACTTACACCAAGTAACAAAGACATACACTGATACCAAGTCACAAAG
Organism: Heterodontus francisci; assembly: GCF_036365525.1. Classification (NCBI taxonomy): domain Eukaryota; kingdom Metazoa; phylum Chordata; class Chondrichthyes; order Heterodontiformes; family Heterodontidae; genus Heterodontus; species Heterodontus francisci. Next base: position 509,755 of record NW_027142100.1, on the reverse strand, counting down.
ACATACACTGACACCCTGTAACACAGACACACACTGACACCAGTAACAAAGACATACACTGATACCAAGTCACAAAGACATACACTGATACCCAGCAACACAGACACACACTGACACCAAGTCACAAAGACATACACTGATACCCAGTAACACAGTGATACACTTACACCAAGTAACAAAGGCAGTCAATTACACCAAGACACAAATACACACACTTACACCAAGTATATTGACATACACTGACACCATGTGACAAAGACATACACTGATACCCAGTAACACAGCCGCACACTTTCAACAAGTAACAGAGACATATACTGACACCAAGTCACAAAGACACACACTGTCACCCAGTAACAAAGACATACACTGACACCAAGTCACAAAGACATACACTGACACCCAGTAACACAGACACACACTTGCACCAAGTAACAAAGACATACACTGACACCAAGTAACAAAGACATACATTGATACCGTGTAACACAGACACACACTGACACCAAGTCACATAGACATACACTGATACCCAGTAACACAGTGATACACTTACACCAAGTAACAAAGGCAGTCAATTACACCAAGACACAAAGACACACACTTACACCAAGTATATTGACATACACTGACACCATGTAACAAAGACATACACTGATAGCCAGTAACACAGCCGCACACTTACAACAAGTAACAAAGACATATACTGACACCAAGTCACAAAGACACACACTGTCACCCAGTAACAAAGACATACACTGACACCAAGTCACAAAGACATACACTGACGCCCAGTAACACAGACACACACTTGCACCAAGTAACAAAGACATACACTGACACCAAGTAACAAAGACAAACATTGATACCGTGTAACACAGACACACACTTACACCAAGTAACAAAGACAGACACTGATACCCAGTAACACAGACACACACTTACACCAAGTAACAAAGACATACACTGACACCCAGTAACAAAGACATACACTGACACCCAGTAACACAGACACACACGGACACCAAGTAACAAGGACACACACTTACACCAAGTAACACAGACACACACTGACACCCAGTAACAGAGACACACATTTACACCAAGCAACACAGACATGCAATGACACCAAGTCACAAAGACATACACTGATACCCAGTAACACAGACATACACTGATACCCAGTAACACAGTGATACAATTACACCAAGTAACAAAGACAGGGAGTTACACCAACGAATAAAGTCATACACTTACACCAAGTACTTTGACATGCACTGACACCAAGTAACAAAGACATACACTGACACCAATTCACAAAGACACACACTGACACCCAGTAAGAAAGACATACACTGACACCAAGTCACAAAGACATACACTGACAGCCAGTAACACAGACACACACTTAAACCAAGTAACAAAGACAAACACTGACACCAAGTAAAAAAGACAGACACTGATACCCAGTAATACAGACACAGACTTACACCAAGTAACAAAAACATACACTGACACCCAGAAACAAAGACGTACACAGACAACCAGTAACACAGACACACACGGACACCAAGTAACAACGACACACACTAGCACCAAGGGACAGAGACACATACTGACACCCAGTAACACAGACACACACTTACACCAAGCAACACAGACATACAATGACACCAAGTAACCAAGACAAACACTGACACCCAGTAACAAAGACATACACTGATACCCAGTAACACAGACACACACTTACAACAAGTAACAAAGACATACACTGACACCAAGTCACAAAGACACACACTGACACCCAGAAACAAAGACATACACTGACACCAAGTCACAAAGACATACACTGACAACCAGTAACACAGACACACACTTAAACCAAGTAACAAAGACATACACTGACACCCAGTAACACAGACACACACGGACACCAAGTAACAACGACACACACTAGCACCAAGGGACACAGACACACACTGATACCGTGTAACACAGACACACTCTCACACCAAGTAACAAAGACAGACACTGATACCCAGTAACACAGACACAGACTTACACCAAGTTACAAAAACATGCACTGACACCCAGTAACAAAGACATACACAGACACCCAGAAACACAGACACACACGGACACCAAGCAACAACGACACACACTAGCACCAAGGAACACAGACACACTCTGACACCCTGTAACAAAGACACATACTTACACCAAGTAACATAGATACACACTTACACCAAGCAACGCAAACATACAATGACACAAAGTAACCAAGACATTCAGTGATACCCAGTAACACAGACACACACTTACACCAAGTAACACAGACATACACTGACACTAAGTAACAAAGACATACACTGACACCCAGTAACACAAACAAACACACACTGACACCCAGTTACACAGAGAAGCACTAATAAACAGTAACACAGACATACACTGACACCAAGTCACAAAGACATACACTGACAACAAGTAGCAAAGACATACACTGACACCAAGTAACAAAGACATATACTTACACCAACTAACAAAGACAGACAATTACACCAAGTAACAAAGACATACACTTTCACCAAGTATTTTGACATACACTGACACCAAGTAACAAAGACATACACTGATACCCAGTAACACAGACACTCACTTACACCAAGTAACAAAAACATACACTGACACCAAGTCACAAAGACACACACTGACACCCAGTAACAAAGGCATACACAGATACCAAGTCACAAAGACATACACTGATACCCAGTAACACAGACACACACTTACACCAAGAAACACAGACATACACTGACACCAAGTAACAAAGGCATCCACTGATACCCAGTAACACAGACATACACTTACACCAAGTAACAAAGACAGACACAGATACCCAGTAACACAGACACACACTTACACCAAGTAACAAAGACATGCACTGACACCCAGTAACAAACACATACACTGACACCCAGTAACACAGACACACAAGGACACAAAGTAACAAAGACACGCACTTACACCAAGTAACACAGACACACACTGACACCCAGTAACACAGACATACACTGATACCCAGTAACACAGACACACACTTAGACCAAGTAACAAGGCAGACACTGATACCCAGTAACACAGACACACACTTACACCAAGCAACACAGACATACACTGACACCAAGTAACAAAGACATACACTGACACCAAGTAACAAAGACACATACTGACACCAAGTAAAAAGACAGACAATTACACCAAGTAACAAAGACATACACTTACACCAAGTATTTTGACATACACTGACACCAAATAACAAAGACATACACTGATACCCATTAACGCAGACACACACTTACACCAAGTAAGAAAGACACACACTGACACCAAGTCACAAAGACACACACTGACACCCAGTAACAAAGACATACACTGACACCAAGTCACAAAGACATACATTGATACCCAGTAACACAGACATACACTTACACCAAGTAACACAGACAGACACTGACATCCAGTAACAAAGACATACACTGACACCCAGTAACGCAGACACACACGGACACCAAGTAACAAAGACACAAACTTACACCAAGGAACACAGACACAAACTGACACCCAGTAACACAAACAAACACACTGACACCAGGTAACGCAGACATACACAGACACCAAGTAACACAGACACACACTTACACCAAGCAACACAGACATACACTGACACCAAGTAACAAAGACATACACTGATACCCAGTAACACAGACACACACTTACACCAAGTAACACAGACATGCACTGACACCAAGTAACAAAGACACACACTGATACCCAGGAACACAGACACACTCTTACCCCAAGTAACACAGACACACACTTACACCAAGTAACAAAGACATACAATTTCACCAAGTAACACAGACACACACTTACAGCAAGTCACACAGACACACACTGACACCAAGTAACAAAGACACACACTTACACCAAGTAACACAGACATACACTGACAACAAGTAACAAAGACATACACTGATACCCAGTAACACAGACACACAATTACACCAAGTAACAAAGACAGACACTGATACCCAGTAACACAGACACACACTTACACCAAGCAGCACAGACATACACTGACACCAAGTAACAAAGACATACACTGATACCCTGTAACACAGACGCACACTTACACCAAGTAACACAGACATACACTGACACCAAGTAACAAAGACATACACTTACACCAAGTAACACAGACATACACTGACACCAAGTAACAAAGACATACAATTAAACCAAGTAACAAAGACACACACTTACACCAAGTAACAAAGACACACACTTACACCAAGTAACAAAGACAGACACTGATACCCAGTAACACAGACACACACTTACACCAAGCAACACAGACATACACTGACACCAAGTAACACAGACATGCACTGATACCCAGTAACACAGACACACACTTACACCAAGTAACACAGACATGCACTGACACCAAGTAACAAAGACATACACTGATACCCAGGAACATAGACACACACTGACACCAAGTAACACAGACACACACTTGCACCAAGTAACAAAGACATACAATTTCACCAAGTAGCACAGACACACACTTACACCAAGTCACACAGACACACACTGACACCAAGTAAAAAAGACACACACTTACACCAAGTAACACAGACACACACTGACACCCAGTAACACAGACACACACTTACTCCAAGTAAGACAGACATACACTGACACCAAGTAACAAAGACATACACTGACACCCAGTAAAACAGACACATACTTACAGCACTAACAAAGACAGACACTGATACCCAGTAACAGAGACACACACTTGCAGCAAGCAACACAGACATACACTGACACCAAGTAACAAAGAGATACAATTACACCAAGTAACAAAGACACACACTTACACCAAGTAACACAGACATACACTGACACCAAGTAACAAAGACATACAATTACACCAAGTAACACAGACACACGCTTACACCAAGTCACACAGACACACACGGAAACCAAGTAACAAAGACATACACTGACACCCAGTAACAAAGACATACACTGACACCAAGTAACAAGGACATACACTGATACCCAGTAACACAGACACACACTTACACCAAGTAACACAGACATATACTGACACCAAGTAACAAAGACATACACTGATACCCAGGAACACAGACACACACTTACACCAAGTAACACAGACACACACTTGCACCAAGTAACAGAGACATCCACTAACACCAATTAACACAGACAGACACTGCCACCAAGTAACAAAGAGATACAATTACACCAAGTAACAAAGACACACACTTACACCAAGTAACAAAGACAGACACTGATACCCAGTAACACAGACACACACTTACACCAAGTAACAAAGACATACACTGACACCAACTAACACAGTCACACACTGACACCCAGTAACAAAGACATACACTGACACCAAGTCACAAAGACATACACTGATACCAAGTCACAAAGACATATACTGATACCCAGTAACACAGACACACACTGACACCAAGTAACAAAGACATACACTGACACAAAGTAACAAAAACATACACTTAAACCAAGTAACAAAGACAGACAATTACACCAAGTAACAAAGACACCCAGTTACACCAAGTAATTTGACATACACTGACACCAAGTAACAAAGGCATACATGATACCCATTAACGCAGACACACACTTACACCAAGTAACACAGACATACACTGACACCAAGTAGCAAAGACATGCACTGATACCCTGTAACACAGGCACACACTTACACCAAGTAACAAAGACAGACACTGATACCCAGTAACACAGACACACACTTACACCAAGTAACAAAGACATACACTGACACCAAGTGACAAAGACATACACTGACACCCAGTAACACAGACACACACTTACAACAAGTAACAAAGACATACACTGACACCAAGTAACACAGACACACACTGACACCCAGTAACAATGACATACACTGATACCAAGTCACAAAGACATATACTGATACCCAGTAACACAGACACACACTGACACCCAGTAACAAAGACATACACTGATACCAAGTCACAAAGACATACACTGATACCCAGTAACACAGACACAGACTTACACCAAGTTACAAAAACATGCACTGACACCCAGTAACAAAGACATACACAGACACCCAGAAACACAGACACACACGGACACCCAGTAACACAGACATACACTGATACCCAGTAACACAGACACACACTTGCACCAAGTAACAAAGACAGACACTGATACCCAGTAACACAGACACACACTTACACCAAGCAACACAGACATACACTGACACCAAGTAACAAAGACATACACTGATATCCAGGAACACAGACACACACTGACACCATGTAACACAGACACACACTTACACCAAGTAACAAAGACATACACATACACCAAGTAACACAGACATACACTGACACCAAGTAACAAAGACATAAAATTACACCAAGTAACAAAGACACACACTTACACCAAGGAACACAGACATACACTGACACCAAGTAACAAAGACATAGAATTACACAAAGTAACACAGACACACACTTACACCAAGTCACACAGACACACACGGACACCAAGTAACAAAATCACACACTTACACCAAGTAACACAGACACACACTGACACCCAGTAACACAGACACACAATTACACCAAGTAACACAGACAAACACTGACACCAAGTAAAAAAGACATACACTGATACCCAGTAACACAGACACACACTTACACCAAGTAACAAAGACAGACACTGACACCCGGTAACACAGACACACACTTACAACAAGCAACACCGACATACACAGACACCAAGGAACAAAGACATACACTGATACCCAGTAACACAGACACACACTTACACCAAGTAACACATACATACACTGACACCAAGCAACAAAGACATACACTGATACCCAGGAACACAGACACACACTGACACCATGTAACACAGACACACACTTACACCAAGTAACAAAGACATACACTTACACCAAGTAACACAGACATACACTGACACCAAGTAACAAAGACATAAAATTACACCAAGTAACAAAGACACACACTTACACCAAGTAACACAGACATACACTGACACCAAGTAACAAAGACATAGAATTACACAAAGTAACACAGACACACACTTACACCAAGTCACACAGACACACACGGACACCAAGTAACAAAGACACACACTTACACCAAGTAACACAGACACACACTGACACCCAGTAACACAGACACACAATTACACCAAGTAACACAGACAAACACTGACACCAAGTAAAAAAGACATACACTGATGCCCAGTAACACAGACACACACTTACACCAAGTAACACAGACACACACTGACACCCAGTAACACAGACACACAATTACACCAAGTAACACAGACAAACACTGACACCAAGTAAAAAAGACATACACTGATGCCCAGTAACACAGACACACACTTACACCAAGTAACAAAGACAGACACTGACACCCGGTAACACAGACACACACTTACAACAAGCAACACAGACATACACTGACACCAAGTAACAAAGACAAACACTGATACCTAGTAACACAGACGCACACTTACACCAAGTAACACAGACATACACTGACACCAAGTAACAAAGACATACACTTACACCAAGTAACACAGACATACACTGACACCAAGTAACAAAGACATACAATTACACCAAGTAACAAAGACACAAACTTACACCAAGTCACACAGACACACACGGACACCAAGTAACAAAGACACACACTTACACCAAGTAACACAGACACACACTGACACCCAGTAACACAGACACACAATTACACCAAGTAACACAGACATACACTGACACCAAGTAAAAAAGACATACACTGATACCCAGTAACACAGACACACACTTACACCAAGTAAGAAAGTCAGACACTGATACACAGTAACACAGACACACACTTACACCAAGTAACAAAGACATACACTAACACCAACTAACACAGTCACACACTGACACCCAGTCACAAAGACATACACTGATACCAAGTCACAAAGACATATACTGATACCCAGTAACACAGACACACACTGACACCATGTAACAAAGACATACAATTACACCAGGTAACAAAGACGTACACTTACACCAAGTAACAAAGACAGACAATTACACCAAGTAACAAAGACACCCACTTACGCCAAGTATTTTGACATACTCTGACACCAAGTAACAAAGGCATACATGATACCCATTAACACAGACGCACACTTACACCAAGTAACACAGACATACGCTGACACCAACTAACAAAGACATGCACTGATACCCTGCAACACAGGCACACACTTACACCAAGTATCAAAGACAGACACTGATACCCAGTAACACAGACACACACGTACACCAAGTAACAAAGACATACACTGACACCAAGTAACGAAGACATACACTGACACCAAGTAACACAGACACACACGGACACCAAGTAACAAAGACATACACTTACACCAAGTAACACAGACACACACTGACACCCAGTAACAAAGACATACACTGTTACCAAGTCACAAAGACATACACTGATACCCACGAACACAAACAAACACACACTGACTCCCAGTAACACAGAGACACACTGACACCCAGTAAAGAAGACAGACACTGACACCAAGTCACAAAGACACACACTGCGGGGGGGGTGGGGGTGGGGGGGGGAACATTGGCGCATTGGTTAGCACCGCAGCCTCACAGCTCCAGGGAGCCGGGTTCGATTCTGGGTACTGCCTGTGCGGAGTTTGCAAGTTCTCCCTGTGTCTGCGTGGGTTTCCTCCGGGTGCTCCGGTTTCCTCCCACATGCTAAAGACTTGCAGGTTGATATGTTAATTGGCCATCATAAATTGCCCCTAGTATAGGTAGGTGGAAGGGAAATATATAGTTGATAGGTGGGGATGTGATAGGAATACGGGATTCGTGTAGGATTAGTATAAATGGGTGGTTGATGGTCGGCACAGACTCGGCGCGCCGAAGGGCCTGTTTAAGTGCTGTATCTCGAAGCTAAACTAAATACTGACACCTAGTGTCACTGACACCCAGTAACACAAACAAACACACACTGACACCCAGTCACACAGAGAAACACTGATACACTGACACCAAGTAACACAGACACACACTGACACCAGGTAACAAAGACATACACTGACACCAAATCACAAAGACATACACTGATACCCAGTAACACAGACACACACTGACACCAAGTAACAAAGACATACACTGACTGCAAGCAACAAAGGCATACACTGACACCAAGTATTTTGACAGACACTGACACCAAGTAACAAAGACATACACTGATACCCAGTAACGCAGACACACACTGACACCAAGTCACAAAGACACACACTGACACCCAGTAACAAAGACATACACTGACACCAAGTCACAAAGACATACACTGATACCCAGTAACACAGACACACACTTACTCCAAGTAACACAGTCATACATTGACACCCAGAAACAAAGACATACACTGACACCCAGTAACGCAGACACATACGGACACCAAGTAACAAAGACACAGACTTAAACCAAGTAACACAGACACACAATGACACCCAGTAACTCAAACAAACACACTGACACCAGGTAACACAGACGTACACTTACACCAAGTAACAAAGACAGACAATTACACCAAGTAACAAAGACATACACTTACACCAAGTATTTTGACAGACACTGACACCAAGCAACAAAGACATACACTGATACCCAGTAACATAGACACACACTGTCACCCATTAACACAGACACACACTTACACCAAGTAACACAGTCATACACTGACACCAAGTAACAAAGACATACACTGATCCCCAGTAACACAGACACACACTTACACCAAGTAACAAAGACATATACTGACACCAAGTAACAAAGACATACACTGATACCCAGGAACACAGACACACACTGACAACAATTAACACAGACACACACTTACACCAAGTAGCAAAGACATACACTAACACCAAGTAACACAGACATACACTGACACCAAGTAACAAAGATATACAATTACACCAAGTAACAAAGACACACACTTACACCAAGTAACAAAGACAGACACTGATACCCAGTAACACAGACACACACTTACACCAAGTAACAAAGACATACACTGACACCAACTAACACAGTCACACACTGACACCCAGTAACAAAGACATACACTGACACCAAGTCACAAAGACATACACTGATACCAAGTCACAAAGACATATACTGATACCCAGTAACAAAGACACACACTGACACCAAGTAACAAAGACATACAATTACACCAAGTAACAAAGACGTACACTTACACCAAGTAACACAGACAGACAATTACACCAAGTAACAAAGACACCCACTTACACCAAGTATTTTGACAGACACTGACACCAAGTAACAAAGACATACACTGATACCCAGTAACATAGACAAACACTGTCACCCAATAACACAGACACACACTTACACCAAGTAACACAGACATACACTGACACCAAGTAACAAAGACATACACTGATACCCAGTAACACAGACACACACTTACACCAAGTAACAAAGACATATACTGACACCAAGTAACAAAGACATACACTGATACCCAGGAACACAGACACACACTGACAACAAGTAACACAGACACACACTTACACCAAGTAGCAAAGACATACACTAACACCAAGTAACACAGACATACACTGACACCAAGTAACAAAGACATACAATTACACCAAGTAACAAAGACACACACTTACACCAAGTAACAAAGACAGACACAGATACCCAGTAACACAGACACACACTTACACCAAGTAACAAAGACATACACTGACACCAACTAACACAGTCACACACTGACACCCAGTAACAAAGACATACACTGACACCAAGTCACAAAGACATACACTGACACCAAGTAACAAAGGCAGACACTGGTTGCCAGTAACACAGACACACACTTACACCAAGCAACAAAGACATCCACTGACACCAAGTAACAAAGACATCCACTTACACCAAGTAACACAGACATACACTGACACCAAGTAACAAAGACAGACAATTACACCAAATAACAAAGACACACACTTACACCAAGTAACACAGACATACACTGACACCAACTAACAAAGACATGCACTGTTACCCAGTAACACAGACACACACTTACACCAAGTAACACAGACATACACTGATTCCAAGTAACACAGACACACACTTACACCAAGTAACACAAACACTCACTTGCACCAAGTAACAAAGACACACACTGACACCAAGTCACAAAGACATACACTGACACCCAGCAACAAAGACATACACTGACACCAAGTCACAAACACATACACTGATCCCCAGTAACACAGACACACACTGACACCAAGTAACAAAGACATACAATAACACCAAGTAACAAAGACACACACTTACACCAAGTAACACAGACATACACTGACACCATGTAACAAAGACATGCGCTGAAACCCAGCAACACAGACATACACTGACACCAAGTAACAAAGACATACACTGACACCAAGAAACAAAGACATACACTGATACCCAGTAACACAGACACACACTTACAACAAGTAACAAAGACATACATTGACACCCAGTAACAAAGACATACACTGACACCAAGTAACAAAGACAAACACTGACACCAAGTAACAAAGACATCCACTGACACCAAGAAACAAAGACGTACACTTACACCAAGTAACACAGGCACACACTGGCACCCAGTAACACAAACAAACACACACTGACACCCAGTAACATAGAGAAACACTGACACACAGTAACAAAGACATACACAGACAGACACTGACACAAAGTAACAAAGACTAACAGAGACACACTCTGACACCAAGTCACAAAGACATACACTGACACCCAGTAACATAGTCATACACTGACTCCATGTCACAAAGACATACACTGATACCCAGTAACACAGACACACACTTCCACAATGTAACAAAGACAAACACTGACACCAAGTAACAAAGACAAACACTTACACAAAGTAACACAGACATACACTGACACCAAGTAACAAAGACATACACTTACACCAAGTAACAAAGACACACACTTACACTATGCAACACAGACATACACTGACACCAAGTAACAAAGATATACACTGACACCCAGTAACACAGACACAAACATACACCAAGTAACAACGACATACACTTACACCAAGTAACAAAGACATACACTGATACCCAGGAACACAGACACACTCTTACACAAAGTAACAAAGACACACACTTACACCAAGTAACACAGATAAACACTGACACCAAGTAACAGAGACATACACTGACACCAAGTAACAAAGTCATAAACTGACACCCAGTAACAAAAACATACACTGAGACAAAGTTACAAAGACATACAGTGACACCCAGTAACAAAGACATACACTGACAGCAAGTCACAAAGACATACACTGACACCAAGTAACAAAGGCAGACACTGGTAACCAGTAACACAGATACACACTTACACCAAGCAACAAAGACATCCACTGACACCAAGTAACAAATACATCCACTTACACCAAGTAACACAGGCATACACTGACACCAAGTAACAAAGACAGACAATTACACCAAATAACAAAGACACACACTTACACCAAGTAACACAGACATACACTGACACCAAGTAACAAAGACATGCACTGTTACCCAGTAACACAGACACACACTTACACCAAGTAACACAGACATACACTGATTCCAAGTAACACAGACACACACTTACACCAAGTAACACAAACACTCACTTGCACCAAGTAACAAAGACACACACTGACACCAAGTCACAAAGACATACACTGACACCCAATAACAAAGACACACACTGACACCAAGTCACAAAGACATACACTGACACCCAGTAACAAAGACATGCACTGAAACCAAGTCACAAACACATACACTGATCCCCAGTAACACAGACACACACTTACACCAAGTAACAAAGATATACAATAACACCAAGTAACAAAGACACACACTTACACCAAGTAACACAGACATACACTGACACCATGTAACAAAGACATGCGCTGATACCCAGCAACACAGACATACACTGACACCAAGTAACAAAGACATACACTGACACCAAGAAACAAAGACATACACTGATACCCAGTAACACAGACACACACTTACAACAAGTAACAAAGACATACATTGACACCCAGTAACAAAGACATACACTGACACCAAGTAACAAAGACAAACACTGACACCAAGTAACAAAGACATCCACTGACACCAAGAAACAAAGACGTACACTTACACCAAGTAACACAGGCACACACTGGCACCCAGTAACACAAACAAACACACACTGACACCCAGTAACATAGAGAAACACTGACACACAGTAACAAAGACATACACAGACAGACACTGACACAAAGTAACAAAGACTAACAGAGACACCCTCTGACACCAAGTCACAAAGACATACAATGACACCCAGTACCATAGACATACACTGACTCCATGTCACAAAGACATACACTGATACCCAGTAACACAGACACACACTTCCACAATGTAACAAAGACAAACACTGACACCAAGTAACAAAGACAAGCACTTACACAAAGTAACACAGACATACACTGACACCAAGTAACAAAGACATAAACTTACACCAAGTAACAAAGACACACACTTACACTATGCAACACAGACATACACTGACACCAAGTAACAAAGACATACACTGACACCCAGTAACACAGACACACACATACACCAAGTAACAACGACATACACTGACACCAAGTAACAAAGACATACACTGATACCCAGTAACACAGACACACTCTTACACCAAGTAACAAAGACACACACTTACACCAAGTAACACAGAGAAACACTGACACCAAGTAACAGAGACATACACTGACACCAAGTAACAAAGTCATAAACTGACACCCAGTTACAAAAACATACACTGAGACAAAGTTACAAAGACATACAGTGACACCCAGTAACAAAGACATACACTGACACCAAGTCACAAAGACATACACTGACACCAAGTAACAAAGATATCCAGTAACACAGACACACACTTACACCAAGCAACAAAGACATCCACTGACACCAAGTAACAAAGACATCCACTTACACCAACTAACTCAGACATACACTGACACCAAGTAACAAAGACAGACAATTACAGCAAATAACAAAGACACACACTTACACCAAGTAACACAGACATACACTGACACCAAGTAACAAAGACGTGCACTGTTACAAAGTAACACAGACACACACTTACACCAAGTAACACAGACATACACTGATTCCAAGTAACACAGACACACACTAAAACCAAGTAACACAAACACTCACTTGCACCAAGTAACAAAGACATACACTGACACCAAGTAACAAAGACATACAATTACACCAAGTAACAAAGACACACATTTACACCAAGGAACACAGACATAAACTGACACCAAGTAACAAAGACATACACTGTTACCCAGTAACACAGAGAAACACTAATAAACAGTAACAAAGACATGCACTAACACCAAATATCGCAGACACACAGTGACACCCAGTAACAAAGACATACACTGACACCAAGTCACAAAGACATACAATGATACCAAGTCACAAAGACATACACTTACACCAAGTATTTTGACATACACTGACACCAAGTAACAAAGACATGCACTGACACCCAGTAACACAGACACACACGGACACCAAGTAACAAAGACACACACTTACACCAAGTAACACAGACAAACACTGACACCCAGTAACAAAGACACACATTTGCACCAAGTAACAAAGTCAGACACTGACACCAAGGAACAAAGACATACACTGATACCCAGTAACACAGACCCACACTTACACCAAGTAACACAGACATACACTGACACCAAGTAACAAAGACATACACTGATACCCAGGAACACAGACACACACTTACACCAAGTAACACAGACACACACTTACACCAAGTAACAAAGACATACACTTCCACCAAGTAACAAAGACACACACTTACACCAAGTAACAAAGACAGACACTGATTCCCAGTAACACAGACACACACTTACACCAAGTAACAAAGACATACACTGACACCCAGTAACACAAACAAACACACACTGGCACCCAGCAACACAGAGAAACACTAATACACAGTAACAAAGACATACACTGACACCAAATATCGCAAACACACCCTGACACCCAGTAACAAAGACACACACTGACACCAAGTCACAAAGACATACACTGATACCAAGTCACAAAGACATACACTAATACCCAGTAGCACAGACACACACTGACACCAAGTAACAAAGACATACACTGACACCAAGTAAAAAAGACATACACTGATACCCAGTAACTCAGATACACCCCTACACCTTGTAACAAAGACATACACCGACACCAATTCACAAAGACACACACTGACACCCAGTAACAAAGACATACACTGACACCCAGTAACACAGACACACAGAGACACCAAGTAACAAGGACACCGACTTACACCAAGTAACACAGACGCAAACTGACACCCAGTAACACAGACACACACTTACACCAAGTAACAAAGACAGACACTGATACCCAGTAACACAGACACACACTTACGCCAGGTAACAAAGACATACACTGACACCCAGTAACAAAGACATACACTGACACCCAGTAACACAGACACACACGGACACCAAGTAACAAAGACACAGACTTACACCAAGTAACACAGACACAAACTGACACCCAGTAACACAGACACACACTTACACCAAGTAACAAAGACATACACTGATACCCAGTAACACAGACACACACTTACACCAAGTAACAATGACATACACAGGCACCAAGTCACAACGACACACACTGACACCCAGTAACAAAGACATACACTGATACCCAGTAACACAGACACACATTTACACCAAGCAACAAAGACATGCACTGATACCCAGTAACACAGACACACACTTACACCAAGTAACAAACACATACACTGACACCAAGTAACAAAGACATACACTGACACCCAGTAACACAGACACACACTTACAACAAGTAACACAGACATACACTGACAAGAAGTAACAAAGACATACACTGATACCCAGTAACACAGACACACACTTACACCAAGTAGCACAGACATACACTGACACCAAGTAACAAAGACATACACTGATACCCAGGAACACAGACACACACTTACACCAAGTTACACAGACACACACTTGCACCAAGTAACAAAGACATACACTAACACCAAGTAACACAGACATACACTGACACCAAGTATCAAAGACATACACTTACACCAAGTAACAAAGACAGACAATTACACCAAGTAACAAAGACATCCACTTGCAGCAAATATTTTGAGATACACTGACACCAAGTAACAAAGACATACACTGATACCCAGTAACAAAGACACACACTTACACCAAGTGACAAAGTCATACACTGACACCAAGTCACAAAGACACACACTGACACCCAGTAACAAAGACATACACTTACACCAAGTAACACAGACATACACTGACAACAAGTAACAAAGACATTCAATTACACCAAGTAACAAAGACACACACTTACAACAAGTAACACAGATATACACTGACACCAAGTAACAAAGACATGCACTGACACCCAGTAACACAGACACACACTTACACCAAGTAACAAAGACATGCACTGATACCCTGTAACACAGACTCACACTAACACCAAGTAACAAAGACAGACACTGATACCCAGCCACACAGACACACAATTAAACCAAGTAACAAAGACATACACTTACACCAAGTAACAAAGGCCTACACTGACACCCAGTAACACAGACACACACGGACAGCAAGTAACAAAGACACACATTTACACCAAGTAACACAGAAACACACTGACACCCAGTAACAAAGACATACACTGATACCAAGTCACAAAGACATACACTGATGCCCAGTAAGACAGACACACACTGACACCAAGTAACAAAGGCACACACTGCGGGGGGCACATTGGCGCATTGGTTAGCACCGCAGCCTCACAGCTCCAGGGACCCGGGTTCGATTCAGGGTACTGCTTGTGCGGAGTTTGCAAGTTCTCCCAGTGTCTGCGTGTGTTTCCTCCAGTTGCTCCGGTTTCCTCCCACATGCCAAAGACTTGCAGGTTGATAGGTTAATTGGCCATCATAAATTGCCCCGAGTATAGGTAGGTGGTAGGGAAATATATAGGGATAGGTGGGGATGTGATAGGAATACGGGATTCGTGTAGGATTAGTATAAATGGGTGGTTGATGGTCGGCACAGAGTGCTGCATCTCTAAACAAAACTATTTAATGACACCTAGTGTCACAGACACACACTGACACCCAGCTACACAGAGAAACACTGACAAACAGTAACAAAGACATACACTGACACCAAGTAACATAGACATACACTGACACCCAGTAACAAAGACATACACTGATACCAAGTCACAAAGACATACACTGATACCCAGTAACAGACATACACTGATACCCAGTAACAAAGACATACACTGATACCAAGTCACAAAGACATACACTGATACCCAGTAACACAGACACACACTGACACCAAGTAACAAAGACATACACTTACACCAAGTATTTTGACATACCCTGACACCAAGTAACAAAGACATACACTGATACCCAGTAGCACAGACACACACTTACAACAAGTAACAAAGACAGACACTGACACCAAGTCACAAAGACACACACTGATACCCAGTAACAAAGACATACACTGACACCAAGTCACAAAGACATACACTTACACCCAGTAACACAGACACACACTGACACCAGTAACAAAGACATACACTGATACCAAGTCACAAAGACATACACTGATACCCAGTAACACAGACACACACTGACACCAAGTCACAACGACATACACTGATACCCAGTAACACAGTGATACACTTACACCAAGTAACAAAGGCAGTCAATTACACCAAGACACAAAGACACACACTTACACCAAGTATATTGACATACACTGACACCATGTAACAAAGACATACACTGATACCCAGTAACACAGCCGCACACTTACATCAAGTAACAAAGACATATACTGACACCAAGTCACAAAGACACACACTGTCACCCAGTAACAAAGACATACACTGACACCAAGTCACAAAGACATACACTGACACAAGTAACACAGACACACATTTGCACCAAGTAACAAAGACACACACTTACACCAAGTAACAAAGACAGACACTGATACCCAGTAACACAGACACACACTTACACCAAGTAACAAAGACATACACTGACACCCAGTAACAAAGACATACACTGACACCCAGTAACACAGACACACACTTACACCAAGTAACAAAGACATACACTGACACCCAGTAACACAGACACACACGGACACCAAGTAACAAGGACACACACTTACACTGAGTAACACAGACACACACTGACACCCAGTAACAGAGACACACATTTACACCAAGCAACACAGACATGCAATGACACCAAGTCACAAAGACATACACTGATACCCAGTAACACAGATATACACTGATACCCAGTAACACAGTGATACAATTACACCAAGTAACAAAGACAGGGAGTTACACCAACGATAAAGTCATACACTTACACCAAGTACTTTGACATGCACTGACACCAAGTAACAAAGACATACACTGATACCCAGTAACACAGACACACACTTACAACAAGTAACAAAGACATACACTGACACCAATTCACAAAGACACACACTGACACCCAGTAAGAAAGACATACACTGACACCAAGTCACAAAGACATACACTGACAACCAGTAACACAGACACACACTTCAACCAAGTAACAAAGACAAACACTGACACCAAGTAAAAAAGACAGACACTGATACCCACTAACACAGACACAGACTTATACCAAGTAACAAAAACATACACTGACACCCAGAAACAAAGACGTACACAGACAACCAGTAACACAGACACACACGGACACCAAGTAACAACGACACACACTAGCACCAAGGGACACAGACACACACTGACACCCAGTAACACAGACACACACTTACACCAAGCAACACAGACATACAATGACACCAAGTAACCAAGACAAACACTGACACCCAGTAACAAAGACATACACTGATACCCAGTAACACAGACACACACTTACAACAAGTAACAAAGACATACACTGATACCAAGTCACAAAGACACACACTGACACCCAGAAACAAAGACATACACTGACACCAAGTCACAAAGACATACACTGACAACCAGTAACACAGACACACACTTAAACCAAGTAACAAAGACATACACTGACACCAATTAACAAATACAGACACTGATACCCAGTAACACAGACACAGACTTACACCAAGTAACAAAAACATACACTGACACCCAGTAACAAAGACATACACAGACACCCAGTAACACAGACACACACGGACACCAAGTAACAACGGCACACACTAGCACCAAGGGACACAGACACACACTGATACCGTGTAACACAGACACACTCTTACACCAAGTAACAAAGACAGACACTGATACCCAGTAACACAGACACAGACTTACACCAAGTTACAAAAACATGCACTGACACCCAGTAACAAAGACATACACAGACACCCAGAAACACAGACACACACGGACACCAAGCAACAACGACACACACTAGCACCAAGGAACACAGACACACTCTGACACCCAGTAACACAGACACATACTTACACCAAGTAACATAGATACACACTTACACCAAGCAACGCAAACATACAATGACACAAAGTAACCAAGACATACAGTGATACCCAGTAACACAGACACACACTTACACCAAGTAACACAGACATACACTGACACCAAGTAACAAAGACATACACTGATACCCAGGAACACAGACACACACCTACACCAAGTAACACAGACACACACTTACACCAAGTAACAAAGACATACAAATACACCAAGTAACAAAGACACACACTTACACCAAGTAACACAGATATGCACTGACACAAAGTAACAAAGACATGCACTGACACCCAGTAACAGAGACACACACGGACACCAAGTAACAAAGACACACACTTACACCAAGTAACACAGCCACACACTGACACCCAGTAACACAGACACACACTTATACCAAGTAACACAGACATACACTGACACCAAGTAACAAAGACATACACAGATATCCAGTAACACAGACACACACTTACACCAAGTAACACAGACACACACTTACACCGAGTAACAAAGACATACACTTACACCACGTAACACAGACATACACTGACACCAAGTAACAAAGACATACAATTACACCAAGTATCAAAGACACACACATACACCAAGTAACAAAGACATACACTGACACCAAGTAACACAAACAAACACACATTGACACCCAGTAACACAGAGAAGCACTAATAAACAGTAACACAGACATGCACAGACACCAAGTCACAAAGACAGACACTGACACCCAGTAACACAGACACACACTTACACCAAGTAACAAAGACATACACTGACACCCAGTAACACAAACAAACACACACTGACACCCAGTTACACAGAGAAGCACTAATAAACAGTAACACAGACATACACTGACACCAAGTCACAATGACATACACTGACACCAAGTAGCAAAGACATACACTGACACCAAGTAACAAAGACATATACTTACACCAACTAACAAAGACAGACAATTACACCAAGTAACAAAGACATACACTTTCACCAAGTATTTTGACATACACCGACACCAAGTAACAAAGACATACACTGATACCCAGTAACACAGACACACACTTACACCAAGTAACAAAGACATACACTGACACCAAGTCACAAAGACACACACTGACACCCAGTAACAAAGGCATACACAGATACCAAGTCACAAAGACATACACTGATACCCAGTAACACAGACACACACTTACACCAAGAAACACAGACATACACTGACACCAAGTAACAAAGACATACACTGATACCCAGTAACACAGACATACACTTACACCAAGTAACAAAGACAGACACAGATACCCAGTAACACAGACACACACTTACACCAAGTAACAAAGACATGCACTGACACCCAGTAACAAACACATACACTGACACCCAGTAACACAGACACACAAGGACACAAAGTAACAAAGACACGCACTTACACCAAGTAACACAGACACACACTGACACCCAGTAACACAGACATACACTGATACCCAGTAACACAGACACACACTTATTCCAAGCAACAAGGCAGACACTGATACCCAGTAACACAGACACACACTTACACCAAGCAACACAGACATACACTGACACCAAGTAACAAAGACATACACTGACACCAAGTAACAAAGACACATACTGACACCAAGTAAAAAGACAGACAATTACACCAAGTAACAAAGACATACACTTACACCAAGTATTTTGACATACACTGACACCAAATAACAAAGACATACACTGATACCCATTAACGCAGACACACACTTACACCAAGTAACATAGACACACACTGACACCAAGTCACAAAGACACACACTGACACCCAGTAACAAAGACATACACTGACACCAAGTCACAAAGACATACATTGATACCCAGTAACACAGACATACACTTACACCAAGTAACACAGACATACAGTGACATCCAGTAACAAAGACATACACTGACACCCAGTAACGCAGACACTCACGGACACCAAGTAACAAAGACACAAACTTACACCAAGGAACACAGACACAAACTGACACCCAGTAACACAAACAAACACACTGACACCAGGTAACGCAGACATACACAGACACCAAGTAACACAGACACACACTTACACCAAGCAACACAGACATACACTGACACCAAGTAACAAAGACATACACTGATACCCAGTAACACAGACACACACTTACACCAAGTAACACAGACATGCACTGACACCAAGTAACAAAGACACACACTGATACCCAGGAACACAGACACACTCTTACCCCAAGTAACACAGACACACACTTACACCAAGTAACAAAGACATCCAATTTCACCAAGTAACACAGACACACACTTACAGCAAGTCACATAGACACACACTGACACCAAGTAACAAAGACACACACTTACACCAAGTAACACAGACATACACTGAAAACAAGTAACAAAGACATACACTGATACCCAGTAACACAGACATACACTTACACCAAGTAACAAAGACAGACACAGATACCCAGTTACACAGACACACACTTACACCAAGTAACAAAGACATGCACTGACACCCAGTAACAAACACATACACTGACACCCAGTAACACAGACACACAAGGACACAAAGTAACAAAGACACGCACTTACACCAAGTAACACAGACACACACTGACACCCAGTAACACAGACATACACTGATACCCAGTAACACAGACACACACTTATTCCAAGCAACAAGGCAGACACTGATACCCAGTAACACAGACACACACTTACACCAAGCAACACAGACATACACTGACACCAAGTAACAAAGACATACACTGACACCAAGTAACAAAGACACATACTGACACCAAGTAAAAAGACAGACAATTACACCAAGTAACAAAGACATACACTTACACCAAGTATTTTGACATACACTGACACCAAATAACAAAGACATACACTGATACCCATTAACGCAGACACACACTTACACCAAGTAACAAAGACACACACTGACACCAAGTCACAAAGACACACACTGACACCCAGTAACAAAGACATACACTGACACCAAGTCACAAAGACATACATTGATACCCAGTAACACAGACATACACTTACACCAAGTAACACAGACATACACTGACATCCAGTAACAAAGACATACACTGACACCCAGTAACGCAGACACTCACGGACACCAAGTAACAAAGACACAAACTTACACCAAGGAACACAGACACAAACTGACACCCAGTAACACAATCAAACACACTGACACCAGGTAACGCAGACATACACAGACACCAAGTAACACAGACACACACTTACACCAAGCAACACAGACATACACTGACACCAAGTAACAAAGACATACACTGATACCCAGTAACACAGACACACACTTACACCAAGTAACACAGACATGCACTGACACCAAGTAACAAAGACACACACTGATACCCAGGAACACAGACACACTCTTACCCCAAGTAACACAGACACACACTTACACCAAGTAACAAAGACATACAATTTCACCAAGTAACACAGACACACACTTACAGCAAGTTACACAGACACACACTGACACCAAGTAACAAAGACACACACTTACACCAAGTAACACTGACATACACTGACAACAAGTAACAAAGACATACACTGATACCCAGTAACACAGACACACAATTACACCAAGTAACAAAGACAGACACTGATACCCAGTAACACAGACACACACTTACACCAAGCAGCACAGACATACACTGACACCAAGTAACAAAGACATACACTGATACCCTGTAACACAGACGCACACTTACACCAAGTAACACAGACATACACTGACACCAAGTAACAAAGACATACACTTACACCAAGTAACACAGACATACACTGACACCAAGTAACAAAGACATACAATTAAACCAAGTAACAAAGACACACACTTACACCAAGTAACAAAGACACACACTTACACCAAGTAACAAAGACAGACACTGATACCCAGTAACACAGACACACACTTACACCAAGCAACACAGACATACACTGACACCAAATAACAAAGACATGCACTGATACCCAGTAACACAGACACACACTTACACCAAGTAACACAGACATGCACTGACACCAAGTAACAAAGACATACACTGATACCCAGGAACACAGACACACACTGACACCAAGTAACACAGACACACACTTGCACCAAGTAACAAAGACATACAATTACACCAAGTAACACAAACAAACACACACTGACACCCAGTTACACAGAGAAGCACTAATAAACAGTAACACAGACATACACTGACACCAAGTCACAATGACATACACTGACACCCAGTAACACAGACACACACTTACACCAAGTAACAAAGACATACACTGACACCCAGTAACACAAACAAACACACACTGACACCCAGTTACACAGAGAAGCACTAATAAACAGTAACACAGACATCCACTGACACCAAGTCACAATGACATACACTGACACCAAGTAGCAAAGACATACACTGACACCAAGTAACAAAGACATATACTTACACCAACTAACAAAGACAGACAATTACACCAAGTAACAAAGACATACACTTTCACCAAGTATTTTGACATACACCGACACCAAGTAACAAAGACATACACTGATACCCAGTAACACAGACACACACTTACACCAAGTAACAAAGACATACACTGACACCAAGTCACAAAGACACACACTGACACCCAGTAACAAAGGCATACACAGATACCAAGTCACAAAGACATACACTGATACCCAGTAACACAGACACACACTTACACCAAGAAACACAGACATACACTGACACCAAGTAACAAAGACATACACTGATACCCAGTAACACAGACATACACTTACACCAAGTAACAAAGACAGACACAGATACCCAGTAACACAGACACACACTTACACCAAGTAACAAAGACATGCACTGACACCCAGTAACAAACACATACACTGACACCCAGTAACACAGACACACAAGGACACAAAGTAACAAAGACACGCACTTACACCAAGTAACACAGACACACACTGACACCCAGTAACACAGACATACACTGATACCCAGTAACACAGACACACACTTATTCCAAGCAACAAGGCAGACACTGATACCCAGTAACACAGACACACACTTACACCAAGCAACACAGACATACACTGACACCAAGTAACAAAGACATACACTGACACCAAGTAACAAAGACACATACTGACACCAAGTAAAAAGACAGACAATTACACCAAGTAACAAAGACATACACTTACACCAAGTATTTTGACATACACTGACACCAAATAACAAAGACATACACTGATACCCATTAACGCAGACACACACTTACACCAAGTAACATAGACACACACTGACACCAAGTCACAAAGACACACACTGACACCCAGTAACAAAGACATACACTGACACCAAGTCACAAAGACATACATTGATACCCAGTAACACAGACATACACTTACACCAAGTAACACAGACATACAGTGACATCCAGTAACAAAGACATACACTGACACCCAGTAACGCAGACACTCACGGACACCAAGTAACAAAGACACAAACTTACACCAAGGAACACAGACACAAACTGACACCCAGTAACACAAACAAACACACTGACACCAGGTAACGCAGACATACACAGACACCAAGTAACACAGACACACACTTACACCAAGCAACACAGACATACACTGACACCAAGTAACAAAGACATACACTGATACCCAGTAACACAGACACACACTTACACCAAGTAACACAGACATGCACTGACACCAAGTAACAAAGACACACACTGATACCCAGGAACACAGACACACTCTTACCCCAAGTAACACAGACACACACTTACACCAAGTAACAAAGACATACAATTTCACCAAGTAACACAGACACACACTTACAGCAAGTCACATAGACACACACTGACACCAAGTAACAAAGACACACACTTACACCAAGTAACACAGACATACACTGAAAACAAGTAACAAAGACATACACTGATACCCAGTAACACAGACATACACTTACACCAAGTAACAAAGACAGACACAGATACCCAGTAACACAGACACACACTTACACCAAGTAACAAAGACATGCACTGACACCCAGTAACAAACACATACACTGACACCCAGTAACACAGACACACAAGGACACAAAGTAACAAAGACACGCACTTACACCAAGTAACACAGACACACACTGACACCCAGTAACACAGACATACACTGATACCCAGTAACACAGACACACACTTATTCCAAGCAACAAGGCAGACACTGATACCCAGTAACACAGACACACACTTACACCAAGCAACACAGACATACACTGACACCAAGTAACAAAGACATACACTGACACCAAGTAACAAAGACACATACTGACACCAAGTAAAAAGACAGACAATTACACCAAGTAACAAAGACATACACTTACACCAAGTATTTTGACATACACTGACACCAAATAACAAAGACATACACTGATACCCATTAACGCAGACACACACTTACACCAAGTAACAAAGACACACACTGACACCAAGTCACAAAGACACACACTGACACCCAGTAACAAAGACATACACTGACACCAAGTCACAAAGACATACATTGATACCCAGTAACACAGACATACACTTACACCAAGTAACACAGACATACACTGACATCCAGTAACAAAGACATACACTGACACCCAGTAACGCAGACACTCACGGACACCAAGTAACAAAGACACAAACTTACACCAAGGAACACAGACACAAACTGACACCCAGTAACACAATCAAACACACTGACACCAGGTAACGCAGACATACACAGACACCAAGTAACACAGACACACACTTACACCAAGCAACACAGACATACACTGACACCAAGTAACAAAGACATACACTGATACCCAGTAACACAGACACACACTTACACCAAGTAACACAGACATGCACTGACACCAAGTAACAAAGACACACATTGATACCCAGGAACACAGACACACTCTTACCCCAAGTAACACAGACACACACTTACACCAAGTAACAAAGACATACAATTTCACCAAGTAACACAGACACACACTTACAGCAAGTCACACAGACACACACTGACACCAAGTAACAAAGACACACACTTACACCAAGTAACACAGACATACACTGACAACAAGTAACAAAGACATACACTGATACCCAGTAACACAGACACACAATTACACCAAGTAACAAAGACAGACACTGATACCCAGTAACACAGACACACACTTACACCAAGCAGCACAGACATACACTGACACCAAGTAACAAAGACATACACTGATACCCTGTAACACAGACGCACACTTACACCAAGTAACACAGACATACACTGACACCAAGTAACAAAGACATACTCTTACACCAAGTAACACAGACATACACTGACACCAAGTAACAAAGACATACAATTAAACCAAGTAACAAAGACACACACTTACACCAAGTAACAAAGACACACACTTACACCAAGTAACAAAGACAGACACTGATACCCAGTAACACAGACACACACTTACACCAAGCAACACAGACATACACTGACACCAAATAACAAAGACATGCACTGATACCCAGTAACACAGACACACACTTACACCAAGTAACACAGACATGCACTGACACCAAGTAACAAAGACATACACTGATACCCAGGAACACAGACACACACTGACACCAAGTAACACAGACACACACTTGCACCAAGTAACAAAGACATACAATTACACCAAGTAACACAGACACACACTTACACCAAGTCACACAGACACACACTGACACCAAGTAAAAAAGACACACACTTACACCAAGTAACACAGACACACACTGACACCCAGTAACACAGACACACACTTACACCAAGTAAGACAGACATACACTGACACCAAGTAACAAAGACATACACTGACACCCAGTAAAACAGATACACACTTACAGCAAGTAACAAAGGCAGACACTGATACCCAGTAACAGAGACACACACTTGCAGCAAGCAACACAGACATACACTGACACCAAGTAACAAAGAGATACAATTACACCAAGTAACAAAGACACACACTTACACCAAGTAACACAGACATACACTGACACCAAGTAACAAAGACATACAATTACACCAAGTAACACAGACACACGCTTACACCAAGTCACACAGACACACACAGAAACCAAGTAACAAAGACACACACTTACACCAAGTAACACAGACACACACTGACACCAAGTAACAGAGACATACACTGATACCCAGTAACACAGACACAAACTTACACCAAGTAACACAGACATATACTGACACCAAGTAACAAAGACATACACTGATACCCAGGAACACAGACACACATTTACACCAAGTAACACAGACATACACTGACACCAAGTAACAAAGACATACACCTACACCAAGTATTTTGACATACACTGACACCAAGTAACAAAGACATACACAGATACCCAGTAACACAGACACACACTTACAACAAGTAACAAAGACATACACTGACACCCAGTAACAAAGACATACACTGACACCAAGTAACAAGGACATACACTGATACCCAGTAACACAGACACACACTTACACCAAGTAACACAGACATATACTGACACCAAGGAACAAAGACATACACTGATACCCAGGAACACAGACACACACTTACACCAAGTAACACAGACACACACTTGCACCAAGTAACAGAGACATACACTAACACCAATTAACACAGACAGACACTGCCACCAAGTAACAAAGACATACAATTACACCAAGCAACAAAGACACACACTTACACCAAGTAACAAAGACAGACACTGATACCCAGTAACACAGACACACACTTACACCAAGTAACAAAGACATACACTGACACCAACTAACACAGTCACACACTGACACCCAGTAACAAAGACATACACTGACACCAAGTCACAAAGACATACACTGATACCAAGTCACAAAGACATATACTGATACCCAGTAACACAGACACACACTGACACCAAGTAACAAAGACATACACTGACACCAAGTAACAAAAACATACAGTTAAACCAAGTAACAAAGACAGACAATTACACCAAGTAACAAAGACACCCAGTTACACCAAGTAATTTGACATACACTGACACCAAGTAACAAAGGCATACATGATACCCATTAACACAGACACACACTTACACCAAGTAACACAGACATACACTGACACCAAGTAGCAAAGACATGCACTGATACCCTGTAACACAGGCACACACTTACACCAAGTAACAAAGACAGACACTGATACCCAGTAACACAGACAAACACTTACACCAAGTAACAAAGACATACACTGACACCAAGTAACAAAGACATACACTGACACCCAGTAACACAGACACACACTTACAACAAGTAACAAAGACATACACTTACACCAAGTAACACAGACACACACTGACACCCAGTAACAATGACATACACTGATACCAAGTCACAAAGACATATACTGATACCCAGTAACACAGACACACACTGACACCCAGTAACAAAGACATACACTGATACCAAGTCACAAAGACATACACTGATACCCAGTAACACAGACACAGACTTACACCAAGTTACAAAAACATGCACTGACACCCAGTAACAAAGACATACACAGACACCCAGAAACACAGACACACACGGACACCCAGTAACACAGACATACACTGATACCCAGTAACACAGACACACACTTGCACCAAGTAACAAAGACAGACACTGATACCCAGTAACACAGACACACACTTACACCAAGCAACACAGACATACACTGACACCAAGAAACAAAGACATACACTGATATCCAGTAACACAGACACACACTGACACCATGTAACACAGACACACACTTACACCAAGTAACAAAGACATACACATACACCAAGTAACACAGACATACACTGACACCAAGTAACAAAGACATAAAATTACACCAAGTAACAAAGACACACAGTTACACCAAGGAACACAGACATACACTGACACCAAGTAACAAAGACATAGAATTACACAAAGTAACACAGACACACACTTACACCAAGTCACACAGACACACACGGACACCAAGTAACAAAATCACACACTTACACCAAGTAACACAAACACACACTGACACCCAGTAACACAGACACACAATTACACCAAGTAACACAGACAAACACTGACACCAAGTAAAAAAGACATACACTGATACCCAGTAACACAGACACACACTTACACCAAGTAACAAAGACAGACACTGACACCCGGTAACACAGACACACACTTACAACAAGCAACACCGACATACACAGACACCAAGTAACAAAGACATACACTGATACCCAGTAACACAGACACACGCTTACACCAAGTAACACATACATACACTGACACCAAGCAACAAAGACATACACTGATACCCAGGAACACAGACACACACTGACACCATGTAACACAGACACACACTTACACCAAGTAACAAAGACACGCACTTACAGCAAGTAACACAGACATACACTGACACCAAGTAACAAAGACATAGAATTACACAAAGTAACACAGACACACACTTACACCAAGTCACACAGACACACACGGACACCAAGTAACAAAGACACACACTTACACCAAGTAACACAGACACACACTGACACCCAGTAACACAGACACACAATTACACCAAGTAACACAGACAAACACTGACACCAAGTAAAAAAGACATACACTGATGCCCAGTAACACAGACACACTCTTACACCAAGTAACAAAGACAGACACTGACACCCGGTAACACAGACACACACTTACAACAAGCAACACAGACATACTCTGACACCAAGTAACAAAGACAAACACTGATACCCAGTAACACAGACGCACACTTACACCAAGTAACACAGACATACACTGACACCAAGTAACAAAGACATACACTTACACCAAGTAACACAGACATACACTGACACCAAGTAACAAAGACATACACTGACACCAAGTAACAAAGACACAAACTTACACCAAGTCACACAGACACACACGGACACCAAGTAACAAAGACACACACTTACACCAAGTAACACAGACACACACTGACACCCAGTAACACAGACACACAATTACACCAAGTAACACAGACATACACTGACACCAAGTAAAAAAGACATACACTGATACCCAGTAACACAGACACACACTTACACCAAGTAAGAAAGACAGACACTGATACACAGTAACACAGACACACACTTACACCAAGTAACAAAGACATACACTGACACCAACTAACACAGTCACACACTGACACCCAGTAACAAAGACTTACACTGACACCAAGTCACAAAGACATACACTGATACCAAGTCACAAAGACATCTTCTGATACCCAGTAACACAGACACACACTGACACCAAGTAACAAAGACATACAATTACACCAGGTTACAAAGACGTACACTTACACCAAGTAACAAAGACAGACAATTACACCAAGTAACAAAGACACCCACTTACGCCAAGTATTTTGACATACACTGACACCAAGTAACAAAGGCATACATGATACCCATTAACTCAGACGCACACTTACACCAAGTAACACAGACATACACTGACAACAAGTAACAAAGACATGCACTGATACCCTGTAACACAGGCACACACTTACACCAAGTATCAAAGACAGACACTGATACCCAGTAACACAGACACACACTTACACCAAGTAACAAAGACATACACTGACACCAAGTCACAAAGACATACACTGATACCCAGTAACACAGACACACACTTACTCCAAGTAACACAGTCATACATTGACACCCAGAAACAAAGACATACACTGACACCCAGTAACGCAGACACATACGGACACCAAGTAACAAAGACACAGACTTAAACCAAGTAACACAGACACACAATGACACCCAGTAACACAAACAAACACACTGACACCAGGTAACACAGACGTACACTGACACCAAGTAACAAAGACAGACAATTACACCAAGTAACAAAGACATACACTTACACCAAGTATTTTGACAGACACTGACACCAAGTAACAAAGACATACACTGATACCCAGTAACATAGACACACACTGTCACCCAGTAACACAGACACACACTTACACCAAGTAACACAGTCATACACTGACACCAAGAAACAAAGACATACACAGATCCCCAGTAACACAGACACACACTTACACCAAGTAACAAAGACATATACTGACACCAAGTAACAAAGACATACACTGATACCCAGGAACACAGACACACACTGACAACAATTAACACAGACACACACTTACACCAAGGAGCAAAGACATACACTAACACCAAGTAACACAGACATACACTGACACCAAGTAACAAAGATATACAATTACACCAAGTAACAAAGACACACATTTACACGAAGTAACAAAGACAGACACTGATACCCAGTAACACAGACACACACTTACACCAAGTAACAAAGACATACACTGACACCAACTAACACAGTCACACACTGACACCCAGTAACAAAGACATACACTGACACCAAGTCACAAAGACATACACTGATACCAAGTCACAAAGACATATACTGATACCCAGTAACAAAGACACACACTGACACCAAGTAACAAAGACATACAATTACACCAAGTAACAAAGACGTACACTTACACCAAGTAACACAGACAGACAATTACACCAAGTAACAAAGACACCCACTTACACCAAGTATTTTGACAGACACTGACACCAAGTAACAAAGACATACACTGATACCCAGTAACATAGACAAACACTGTCACCCAGTAACACAGACACACACTTACACCAAGTAACACAGACATACACTGACACCAAGTAACAAAAACATACACTGATACCCAGTAACACAGACACACACTTACACCAAGTAACAAAGACATATACTGACACCAAGTAACAAAGACATACACTGATACCCAGGAACACAGACACACACTGACAACAAGTAACACAGACACACACTTACACCAAGTAGCAAAGACATACACTAACACCAAGTAACACAGACATACACTGACACCAAGTAACAAAGACATACAATTGCACCAAGTAACAAAGACACACACTTACACCAAGTAACAAAGACAGACACTGATACCCAGTAACACAGACACACACTTACACCAAGTAACAAAGACATACACTGACACCAACTAACACAGTCACACACTGACACCCAGTAACAAAGACATACACTGACACCAAGTCACAAAGACATACACTGACACCAAGTAACAAAGGCAGACACTGGTAACCAGTAACACAGACACACACTTACACCAAGCAACAAAGACATCCACTGACACCAAGTAACAAAGACATCCACTTACACCAAGTAACACAGACATACACTGACACCAAGTAACAAAGACAGACAATTACACCAAATAACAAAGACACACACTTACACCAAGTAACACAGACATACACTGACACCAACTAACAAAGACATGCACTGTTACCCAGTAACACAGACACACACTTACACCAAGTAACACAGACATACACTGATTCCAAGTAACACAGACACACACTTACACCAAGTAACACAAACACTCACATGCACCAAGTAACAAAGACACACACTGACACCAAGTCACAAAGACATACACTGACACCCAGTAACAAAGACATACACTGACACCAAGTCACAAAGACCTACACTGATACCCAGAAACACAGACACACACTTACACCAAGTAACAAAGACATACACTGACACATAGTAGCAATGACATGCACTGAGACCAACTCACAAACACATACACTGATCCCCAGTAACACAGACACACACTTACACCAAGTAACAAAGACATACAATAACACCAAGTAACAAAGACACACACTTACACCAAGTAACACAGACATACACTGACACCATGTAACAAAGACATGCGCTGAAACCCAGCAACACAGACATACACTGACACCAAGTATCAAAGACATACACTGACACCAAGAAACAAAGACATACACTGATACCCAGTAACACTGACACACAATTACAACAAGTAACAAAGACATACATTGACACCCAGTAACAAAGACATACACTGACACCAAGTAACAAAGACAAACACTGACACCAAGTAACAAAGACATCCACTGACACCAAGAAACAAAGACGTACACTTACACCAAGTAACACAGGCACACACTGGCACCCAGTAACACAAACCAACACACACTGACACCCAGTAACATAGAGAAACACTGACACACAGTAACAAAGACATACACAGACAGACACTGACACAAAGTAACAAAGACGAACAGAGACACACTCTGTCACCAAGTCACAAAGACATACACTGATACCCAGTAACACAGACACACACTTCCACAATGTAACAAAGACAAACACTGACACCAAGTAACAAGGCAAACACTTACACAAAGTAACACAGACATACACTGACACCAAGGAACAAAGACATACACTTACACCAAGTAACAAAGACACACACTTACACTATGCAACACGGACATACACTGACACCAAGTAACAAAGACATACACTGACACCCAGTAACACAGACACACACATACACCAAGTAACAACGACATACACTTACACCAAGTAACAAAGACATACACTGATACCCAGGAACACAGACACACTCTTACACCAAGTAACAAAGACACACACTTACACCAAGTAACACAGATAAACACTGACACCAAGTAACAGAGACATACCCTGACACCAAGTAACAAAGTCATAAACTGACACCCAGTAACAAAAACATACACTGAGACAAAGTTACAAAGACATACAGTGACACCCAGTAACAAAGACATACACTGACACCAAGTCACAAAGACATACACTGACACCAAGTAACAAAGGCAGACACTGGTAACCAGTAACACAGACACACACTTACACCAAGCAACAAAGACATCCACTGACACCAAGTAACAAAGACATCCACTTACACCAAGTAACACAGGCATACACTGACACCAAGTAACAAAGACAGACAATTACACCAAATAACAAAGACACACACTTACACCAAGTAACACAGACATACACTGACACCAAGTAACAAAGACATGCACTGTTACCCAGTAACACAGACACACACTTACACCAAGTAACACAGACATACACTGATTGCAAGTAACACAGACACACACTTACACCAAGTAACACAAACACTCACTTGCACCAAGTAACAAAGACACACACTGACACCAAGTCACAAAGACATACACTGACACCCAGTAACAAAGACATACACTGACACCAAGTCACAAAGACCTACACTGATACCCAGAAACACAGACACACACTTGCACCAAGTAACAAAGACATACACTGACACCCAGTAACAAAGACATGCACTGAAACCAAGTCACAAACACATACACTGATCCCCAGTAACACAGACACACACTTACACCAAGTAACAAAGATATTCAATAACACCAAGTAACAAAGACACACACTTACACCAAGTAACACAGACATACACTGACACCATGTAACAAAGACATGCGCTGATACCCAGCAACACAGACATACACTGACACCAAGTAACAAAGACATACACTGACACCAAGAAACAAAGACATACACTGATACCCAGTAACACAGACACACACTTACAACAAGTAACAAAGACATACATTGACACCCAGTAACAAAGACATACACTGACACCAAGTAACAAAGACAAACACTGACACCAAGTAACAAAGACATCCACTGACACCAAGAAACAAAGACGTACACTTACACCAAGTAACACAGGCACACACTGGCACCCAGTAACACAAACAAACACACACTGACACCCAGTAACATAGAGAAACACTGACACACAGTAACAAAGACATACACAGACAGACACTGACACAAAGTAACAAAGACTAACAGAGACACACTCTGACACCAAGTCACAAAGACATACAATGACACCCAGTAACATAGACATACACTGACTCCATGTCACAAAGACATACACTGATACCCAGTAACACAGACACACACTTCCACAATGTAACAAAGACAAACACTGACACCAAGTAACAAAGACAAACACTTACACAAAGTAACACAGACATACACTGACACCAAGTAACAAAGACATAAACTTACACCAAGTAACAAAGACACACACTTACACTATGCAACACAGACATACACTGACACCAAGTAACAAAGACATACACTGACACCCAGTAACAAAGACAAACACATACACCAAGTAACAACGACATACACTGACACCAAGTAACAAAGACATACACTGATACCCAGTAACACAGACACACTCTTACACCAAGTAACAAAGACACACACTTACACCAAGTAACACAGAGAAACACTGACACCAAGTAACAGAGACATACACTGACACCAAGTAACAAAGTCATAAACTGACACCCAGTTACAAAAACATACACTGAGACAAAGTTACAAAGACATACAGTGACACCCAGTAACAAAGACATACACTGACACCAATTCACAAAGACATACACTGACACCAAGTAACAAAGACATCCAGTAACACAGACACACACTTACACCAAGCAACAAAGACATCCACTGACACCAAGTAACAAAGACATCCACTTACACCAAGTAACACAGACATACACTGACACCAAGTAACAAAGACAGACAATTACACCAAATAACAAAGACACACACTTACACCAAGTAACACAGACATACACTGACACCAAGTAACAAAGACATGCACTGTTACAAAGTAACACAGGCACACACTTACACCAAGTAACACAGACATACACTGATTGCAAGTAACACAGACACAAACGTACACCAAGTAACACAAACACTCACTTGCACCAAGTAACAAAGACATACACTGACACCAAGTAACAAAGACATACAATTACACCAAGTAACAAAGACACACATTTACACCAAGGAACACAGATATAAACTGACACCAAGTAACAAAGACATACACTGTTACCCAGTGACACAGACACACACTTACAACAATTATCAAAGACATACACTGATACCAAGTAACACAGACACACACTTACACCAAGTAACACAGACACACACTTACACCAAGTAACAAAGACATACACTGACACCAAGTAGCAAAGACATACACTTACACCAAGTAACACAGAGATACACTAACCCCAAGTAACAAAGACATACAATTACACCAAGTAACAAAGACACACAATTACACCAAGTAACACAGACATACACTGTCACCATGTAGCAAAGACATTCAATAATACCCAGTAACACAGACACACACTTACACCAAGTAACAAAGATATACACTGATACCCAGTAACACAAACACACACTTACACCAAGTAACAAAGACAGACACTGACACTAAGTAACAAAGACAGACACTGACACCAAGTAACA
Organism: Heterodontus francisci; assembly: GCF_036365525.1. Classification (NCBI taxonomy): domain Eukaryota; kingdom Metazoa; phylum Chordata; class Chondrichthyes; order Heterodontiformes; family Heterodontidae; genus Heterodontus; species Heterodontus francisci. Next base: position 472,209 of record NW_027142100.1, on the reverse strand, counting down.
AAGACATACACTGACACCAAGTCACTAAGACAGACACTGACAAACGGTAACAAAGACAAACACTGACACCAAGTAACGAAGACAGACACTGACACCCAGTAACAAAGACAGACACTGACAACAAGTTACAAAGACATACACTGACACCAAGTAACAAAGACATACACTTACACCAAGTAACACAGACATACAATGACACCAAGTAACAAAGACATACAATTACACCAAGTAACAAAGACAAACACTTACACCAAGTAACACAGACATACACTGACACCAAGTAACAAAGACGTACACTGTTACCCAGTAACACAGACACACACTTACACCAAGTAACAAAAACATACACTGATACCAAGTAGCGCAGACACACACTTACACCAAGTAACAACGACATACACTGACACCAAGTAACAAAGACATACACTGATACCCAGTGACACAGACACACACATACACCAAGTAACAAAGACACACACTTGCACCAAGTAACACAGACATACACTGACACCAAGTAACAAAGACATACACTGACACCAAGTAACAAAGACATAAACTGACACCCAGTAACCAAGATCTACACTGACACAAAGTCACAAAGACATACAGTGACACCCAGTAACAAAGACATACACTGACACCAATTCACAAAGACATACACTGACACCAAAGAACAAAGACATACACTGATACCCAGTAACACAGACACACACTTACATCAAGAAACAAAGACATGCACTGACACCAAGTAACAAAGACATACACTTCACCAAGTAACACAGAGATACACTGACACCAAGTAACACAGACACACACTGACACCCAGTAAAAAAGACATACACTTACACCAAGTCACAAAGACATACACTTACACCAAGTAACAAAGACACACACTTACACCAAGTAACACAGACATACACTGACACCAGGTACTAAAGACAGACAATTACACCAAGTAACAAAGACATAAACTTACACCAACTATTTTGACATACACTGACACCAAGTAACAAAGACATGCACTGATACCAAGTAACATAGACATACACTTACACCAAGTAGCAAAGACATACACTGACACCAAGTCACAAAGACAAACACTGACACCCAGTAACAAAGACATACACTGACACCAAGTCACAAAACACATACACTGATACCCAGTAACACAGACACACACATACACCAAGTAACAAAGACATACACTGATACCAAGTAACACAGACCCACACTTACACCAAGTAACAAAGACATACACTGACACCAAGTCACAAGGACACACACTGACACCCAGTAACAAAGACATACACTGACACCAAGTCACAAACACATACACTGATACCAAGTAACAAAGACATACAATTACAGTAAGTAACAAAGACACACACTTACACCAATGAACACAGACATACACTGACACCAAGTAACAAAGACATACAATGTTACCCAGTAACACAGACACACACTTACACCAAGTAACAAAGACATACACTGACACCAAGTAACAAATACATACACTCACACCAAGTAACAAAGACATACACTTACACCACGCAACACAGACATACACTGACACCAAGTAACAAAGACATAAACTGACTCCCAGTAACAAAGACATACACTGACACAAAGTCACAAAGACATACAGTGACACCCAGTAACAAAGACATACACTGACACCAATTCACAAAGACATACACTGACACCAAGTAACAAAGACATACACTGATACCCAGTAACACAGACAAACACTTACACCAAGCAACAAAGATTTGCAGTGACACCAAGTAACAAAGACATACACTTCACCAAGTAACACAGAGATACACTGACACCAAGTAACACAGACACACACTGACACCCAGTAAAAAAGACATACACTTACACCAAGTCACAAAGACATACACTTACACCAAGTAACAAAGACACACACTTACTCCAAGTAACACAGACATACACTGACACCAAGTAACAAAGACATGCACTGTTACAAAGTAACACAGACACACACTTACACCAAGTAACACAGACATACACTGATTCCAAGTAACACAGACACACACTTACACCAAGTAACACAAACACTCACTTGCACCAAGTAACAAAGACATGCACTGACACCAAGTAACAAAGACATACAATTACACCAAGTAACAAAGACACACATTTACACCAAGTAACACAGACATAAACTGACACCAAGTAACAAAGACATACACTGTTACCCAGTAACACAGACACACACTTGCAGCAATTATCAAAGACATACACTGATACCAAGTAACACAGACACACACTTACACCAAGTAACACAGACACACACTTACACCAAGTAACAAAGACATACACTGACACCAGGTAGCAAAGACATACACTTACAGCAAGTAACACAGAGATACACTAACCCCAAGTAACAAAGACACACAATTACACCAAGTAACACAGACATACACTGTCACCATGTAGCAAAGACATTCAATAATACCCAGTAACACAGACACACACTTACACCAAGTAACAAAGATATACACTGATACCCAGTAACACAAACACACACTTACACCAAGTAACAAAGACAGACACTGACACCAAGTAACAAAGACATACACTGACACCAAGTCATTAAGACAGACACTGACAAACGGTAACAAAGACAAACACTGACACCAAGTAACGAAGACAGACACTGACAACAAGTTACAAAGACATACACTGACACCAAGTAACAAAGACATACACTTACACCAAGTAACACAGACATACAATGACACCAAGTAACAAAGACATACAATTACACCAAGTAACAAAGACACACACTTACACCAAGTAACACAGACATACACTGACACCAAGTAACAAAGACGTACACTGTTACCCAGTAACACAGACACACACTGACACCAAGTAACAAAAACATACACTGATACCAAGTAGCGCAGACACACACTTACACCAAGTAACAATGACATACACTGACACCAAGTAACAAAGACATACACTGATACCCAGTGACACAGACACACACATACACCAAGTAACAAAGACACACACTTGCACCAAGTAACACAGACATACACTGACACCAAGTAACAAAGACATACACTGACACCAAGTAACAAAGACATTAACTGACACCCAGTAACAAAGACATACACTGACACAAAGTCACAAAGACATACAGTGACACCCAGTAACAAAGACATACACTGACACCAATTCACAAAGACATACACTGACACCAAACAACAAAGACATACACTGATACCCAGTAACACAGACACACACTTACACCAAGCAACAAAGACATGCACTGACACCAAGTAACAAAGACATACACTTCACCAAGTAACACAGAGATACACTGACACCAAGTAACACAGACACACACTGACACCCAGTAAAAAAGACATACACTTACACCAAGTCACAAAGACATACACTTACACCAAGTAACAAAGACACACACTTACACCAAGTAACACAGACATACACTGACACCAGGTACTAAAGACAGACAATTACACCAAGTAACAAAGACATAAACTTACACCAACTATTTTGACATACACTGACACCAAGTAACAAAGACATGCACTGATACCAAGTAACATAGACATACACTTACACCAAGTAGCAAAGAAATACACTGACACCAAGTCACAAAGACACACACTGACACCCAGTAACAAAGACATACACTGACACCAAGTCACAAACACATACACTGATACCCAGTAACACAGACACACACATACACCAAGTAACAAAGACATACACTGATACCAAGTAACACAGACCCACACTTACACCAAGTAACAAAGACATACACTGACACCAAGTCACAAAGACACACACTGACACCCAGTAACAAAGACATACACTGACACCAAGTCACAAACACATACACTGATACCAAGTAACAAAGACATACAATTACACCAAGTAACAAAGACACACACTTACACCAAGTAACACAGACATACACTGACACCAAGTAACAAAGACATACAATGTTACCCAGTAACACAGACACACACTTACACCAAGTAACAAAGACATACACTGACACCAAGTAACAAATACATACACTCACACCAAGTAACAAAGACATACACTTACACCACGCAACACAGACATACACTGACACCAAGTAACAAAGACATAAACTGACACCCAGTAACAAAGACATATACTGACACAAAGTCACAAAGACATACAGTGACACCCAGTAACAAAGACATACACTGACACCAATTCACAAAGACATACACTGACACCAAGTAACAAAGACATACACTGATACCCAGTAACACAGACACACACTTACACCAAGCAACAAAGACATGCACTGACACCAAGTAACAAAGACATACACTTCACCAAGTAACACAGAGATACACTGACACCAAGTAACACAGACACACACTGACACCCAGTAAAAAAGACATACACTTACACCAAGTCACAAAGACATACACTTACACCAAGTAACAAAGACACACACACAACACCAAGTAACACAGACATACACTGGCACCAGGTACTAAAGACAGACACTTGCACCAAGTAACAAAGACATACACTTACACCAACTATTTTGACTTACACTGACAGCAAGTAGCAAAGACATACACTGACACCAAGTCACAAAGACACACACTGACACTCAGTAACAAAGACATACATTGACACCAAGTCACAAACACATACACTGATACCCAGTAACACAGACACACACAGACACCAAGTCACAAAGACAGACACTGACACCCAGTAACAAAGCCATGCACTGACACCAAGTCACAAAGACCTACACTGATACCCAGAAACACAGAGACACACTTACACCAAGTAACAAAGACATACACTGACACCCAGTAACAAAGACATGCACTGACACCAAGTCACAAACACATAGACTGATCCCAGTAACACAGACACACACTTACACCAAGTAACAAAGACATACAATAACACAAAGTAACAAAGACACACACTTACACCAAGTAACACAGACATACACTGACACCATGTAACAAAGACATGCGCTGATACCCAGCAACACAGACATACACTGACACCAAGTAACAAAGACATACACTGACAACAAGAAACAAAGACATACACTGATACCCAGTAACACAGACACACACTTACAACAATTAACAAAGACATACATTGACACCCAGTAACAAAGACATACACTGACACCAAGTAACAAAGACAAACACTGACACCAAGTAACAAAGACATCCACTGACACCAAGAAACAAAGACGTACACTTACACCAAGTAACACAGGCACACACTGGCACCCAGTAACACAAACAAACACACACTGACACCCAGTAACATAGAGAAACACTGACACACAGTAACAAAGACATACACAGACAGACACTGACACAAAGTAACAAAGACTAACAGAGACACACTCTGACACCAAGTCACAAAGACATACAGTGACACCCAGTAACATAGACATACACTGACTCCATGTCACAAAGACATACACTGATACCCAGTAACACAGACACACACTTCCACAATGTAACAAAGACAAACACTGACACCAAGTAACAAAGACAAACACTTACACAAAGTAACACAGACATACACTGACACCAAGTAACAAAGACATAAACTTACACCAAGTAACAAAGACACACACTTACACCGTGCAACACAGACATACACTGACACCAAGTAACAAAGACATACACTGTTACCCAGTAACACAGACACACACTTACACCAAGTAACAAAGACATATACTGATACCAATTTACACAGAAACACACTTACACCAAGTAACACAGACACACACTGCCACCAAGTAACAAAGACATCCACTCACACCAAGTAACAAAGACATACACTTACACCACGTAACACAGACATACACTGACACCAAGTAACAAAGACATACAATTACACCAAGTAACAAATACACACACTTACACCAAGTAACATAGACATACACTGACACCATGTAACAAAGACATGCACTGATACCAGTAACTCAGACATACACTGACACCAAGTAACAAAGACATACACAGACACCAAGAAACAAAGACATACACTGAGACCCAGTAACACAGACACACACTTACACCATGTAACAAAGACAAACACTGACACCAAGTAACAAAGACATCCACTGACACCAAGAAACAAAGACCTACACTTACACCAAGTAACACAGACACACACTGACACCCAGTAACACAAACAAACACACACTGACACCCTGTAACATAGAGAAACACTGACACACAGTAACAAAGACATACACAGACAGACACTGACACCAATTAACAAAGACTAACAGAGACACACACTGACACCAAGTCACAAAGAGATACACTGACACCCAGTAACAAAGACATACACTGACACCAAGTCACAAAGACATACACTGATACCCAGTAACACAGACACACACTTACACCAAGTAACAAAGACATACACTGACACCCAGTAACAAAGACATACAATTACACCAAGTAACAAAGACACACACTTACACCAAGTAACACAGACAAACACTGACATCATGTAACAAAGACATGCACTGATACCCAGTAACACAGACATACACTGACACCAAGTAACAAAGACATACACAGACACCAAGAAACAAAGACATACACTGAGACCCAGTAACACAGACACACACTTACACCAAGTAACAAAGACAAACACTGACACCAAGTAACAAAGACATCCACTGACACCCAGTAACAAAGACATGCACTGACACCAAGTCACAAAGACATACACTGATACCCAGTAACACAGACACACACTTACACCAATTAACAAAGACATACACTGACACCAAGTAACAAAGACATACACTGATACCCAGTAACACAGGCACACACTTACACCAAGTAACAAAGACACACACTGACACCCAGTAACAAAGACTTAAACTGACACCCAGTAACAAAGACATGCACTGGCACAAAGTCACAAAGACATACAGTGACACCCAGTAACAAAGCCATACACTGACAGCAATTCACAAAGACATACACTGACACCAAGTAACAAAGACATACACTGATACCCAGTAACACAGACACACACTTACACCAAGTAACAAAGACATACACTGATACCAAGTAACACAGACACACAGTTACACCAAGTAACACAGACACACACTTACACCAAGTAACAAAGACACACACTTACACCAAGTAACAAAGACTTAAACTGACACCCAGTAACAAAGACATGGATTGACACAAAGTCACAAAGACATACACTGATACACAGTAACAAAGACATACACTGAGACCCAGTAACACAGACACACACTTACACCAAGTAACAAAGACACACACTGATACCCAGTAACACAGACACACACTTACACCAAGTAACAAAGACATACACGGACACCCAGTAACAAAAACATACCCTGACACCCAGTTACAAAGACACACACTTACACCAAAAACACAGACACACACTGATACCCAGTAACGCAAACAAACACACTGACACCCAGTAACAAAGACACACACTTACACCAAGTAACAAAGACATACACTGATACCCAGTAACACAGACGCTCACTTACACCAAGTAACAAAGACATACACTGACACCAAGTAACAAAGACATACACTGATACCCAGTAACACAGACGCACTCTTACACCAAGAAACAATGACATATACTTACACCAAGTAACACAGACATACACTGACACCAAGGATTTTGACATACACTTACACCAAGTAACAAAGACATACACTGACACCCAGTAATACAGACACACACTTTCACCAAGTAACAAAGACACACACTGATACCCAGTAACACAGACACACACTTACACCAAGTAACAAAGACATACACTGACACCCAGTAACAAAGACATACACTGACACCCAGTAACACAGACACACATGGACACCAAGTAACACAGACACACACTGACCCCCAGTAACACAGACACACACTTACACCAAGTAACAAAGACATGCACTGACACCAAGTAACAAAGACATACACTGATACCCAGTGACACAGACGCAACTTACACCAAGTAACAAAGACATACACTGACACCAAGTAACAAAGACATACACTGATACCCAGTAACACAGACGCACACTTACACAAAGTAACAGAGACATACACTTCCACCAAGTAACACAGACATATACTTCGACCAAGCATTTCGACATACAATTACACCAAGTCACAAAGCCATACACTGAAACACAGTAACAAAGAAATCCACTGACAACAAGTCACAAAAACATACACTGACAACAAGTAACAAAGACATACACTTACACCAAGTAACAAATACATACACTGACACCCAGGAACACAGACACACACTGACACCAAGTAACAAAGACACACACTTACACCAAGTAACAAAGACATACACTGACAAGAAGTAACAAAGGCACACACTTACACCAAGTAACACAGACATACACTGACACAAAGTAACAAAGACATACACTTGCACCAAGTATTTTGACATGCACTGACACCAAGTCACAAAGACACACACTGACACCCAGTAACAAAGACACACACTTACACCAAGTAACAAAGACATACACTGATACCCAGTAACACAGACGCTCACTTACACCAAGTAACAAAGACATACACTGACACCAAGTAACAAAGACATACACTGATACCCAGTAACACAGACGCACACTTACACCAAGAAACAATGACATATACTTACACCAAGTAACACAGACATACACTGACACCAAGTATTTTGACATACACTTACACCAAGTAACAAAGACATACACTGACACCCAGTAATACAGACACACACTTTCACCAAGTAACAAAGACACACACTGATACCCAGTAACACAGACACACACTTACACCAAGTAACAAAGACATACACTGACACCCAGTAACAAAGACATACACTGACACCCAGTAACACAGACACACATGGACACCAAGTAACACAGACACACACTGACCCCCAGTAACAGAGACACACACTTACACCAAGTAACAAAGACATGCACTGACACCAAGTAACAAAGACATACACTGATACCCAGTGACACAGACGCAACTTACACCAAGTAACAAAGACATACACTGACACCAAGTAACAAAGACATACACTGATACCCAGTAACACAGACGCACACTTACACAAAGTAACAAAGACATACACTTCCACCAAGTAACACAGACATATACTTCGACCAAGAATTTCGACATACAATTACACCAAGTCACAAAGCCATACACTGAAACACAGTAACAAAGAAATCCACTGACAACAAGTCACAAAAACATATACTGACAACAAGTAACAAAGACATACACTTACACCAAGTAACAAATACATACACTGACACCCAGGAACACAGACACACACTGACACCAAGTAACAAAGACACACACTTACACCAAGTAACAAAGACATACACTGACAAGAAGTAACAAAGACACACACTTACACCAAGTAACAAAGACATACACTGACACAAAGTAACAAAGACATACACTTGCACCAAGTATTTTGACATGCACTGACACCAAGTCACAAAGACACACACTGACACCCAGTAACAAAGACATACACCGACAACAAGTAATAAAGACATACACTGATACCCAGTAACACAGACACACACTTACACCAAGTAACAAAGACATACAAAGACACCAAATCACAAAGACACTCACTGACACCCAGTAACAAAGACATACACTGACACCAAGTCACAAAGACATACACTGATACCCAGAAACAAAGACATGCACTGACACCAAGTAACAAAGACAGAAAAGTACACCAAGTAACAAAGAAATACACTTACACCAAGCATTTAGACATACACTGACACCAAGTAACAAAGACATTCACTGATACCCAGTAACACAGACACACACTTACACCAAGTAACAAAGACATACACTGACACGAAGTCACAAAGACACACACTGACACCCAGTAACAAATACATACACTGACATCAAGTAACAAAGACATACCCTGATACCCAGTAACACAAACACACACTTACAACAAGAAACACAGATCATACACTGACACAATGTAACAAAGACATACAATTGCACCAAGTATTTTGACATGCACTGACACCAAGTCACAAAGACACACACTGACACCCAGTAACACAGACATACACTGACAACAAGTAACAAAGACATACACTGATACCCAGTAACACAGACACACACTTACACCAAGTAACAAAGACATACACTGACACCAAGTCACAAAGACACACACTGACTCCCAGTAACAAAGACATACACTGAAAACAAGTCACAAAGACATACACTGATACCCAGTAACAAAGACATACACTGATACCCAGTAACACAGACGCACACTTACAACAAGCAACAAGGGCATACACTAACACCAAGTAACACAGACATACACTGACACCAACTATTTGACATACACTTACACCAAGTAACAAAGACATACGCTGACACCCAGTAACAAAGACATCCACTGACAACAAGTCACAGACACTTACACTGACACCAAGTAACAAAGAAATTCACTTACACCAAGTAACAAAGCCATACACTGACACCCAGGAACACAGACACACACTGACGCCAAGTAACAAAGACACACACTTACACCAAGTAACAAAGACATACACTGACAAGAAGTAACAAAGACACATACTTACACCAAGTAACACAGACATACACTGACACCAAGTAACAAAGACAGAAAATTACACCAAGTAACAAAGACATACACTTACACCAAGTATTTTGACATACACTGACACCAAGTAACAAAGACATTCACTGATACCCAGTAACACAGACACACACTTACACCAAGTAACAAAGACATACAGTGACACGAAGTCACAAAGAGACACACTGACAACCAGTAACAAAGACATACACTGACATCAAGTAACAAAGACATAAACTGATACCCAGTAACACAGGCACACACTTACACCAAGTAACAAAGACATACACTGACACCAAGTCACAAAGACACACACTGACACCCAGTAACAAAGACATACACTGAAACCAAGTCACAAAGACATACACTGATACCCAGTAACAAAGAACGGCACTGATACCCACTAACACAGACACACACTTACACCAAGTAACAAAGACACACACTGATACCCAGTAACACAGACACACGCTTACACCAAGTAATAAAGACATACACTGATACCCAGTAACACAGACACACACTTACTCCAAGTAACAAAGACATACACTGACACCAAGTCACAAAGACACACACTGACACCCAGTAACAAAGACATACACTGACACCAAGTCACAAAGACATACACTGATACCCAGTAACAAAGAGATACACTGATACCCAGTAACACAGACACACACTTACACCCAGTAACAAAGACATACACTGACACCAAGTAACAAAGACATACACTAACACCAAGTCACAAAGACATACACTGATACCCAGTAACAAAGACCTGCACTGATACCCAGTAACACAGACACACACTTACACCAAGTAACAAAGACACACACTGATACCCAGTAACACAGACACACGCTTACACCAAGTAACAAAGACATACACTGACACCCAGTAACAAAGACATCCACTGACAATAAGTCACAAACACTTACACTGACACCAAGTAACAAAGACATTCACTTACACCAAGTAACAAAGCCATACACTGACACCCAGGAACACAGACACACACTGACACCAAGTAACAAAGACATACACTTACACCAAGTAACAAAGACATACACTGACAAGAAGTAACAAAGACACATACTTACACCAAGTAACACAGACATACACTGACACCAAGTAACAAAGACAGAAAATTACACCAAGTAACAAAGACACACACTTACACCAAGTATTTTGACATACACTGACACCAAGTAACAAAGACATTCACTGATACCCAGTAACACAGACACACACTTACACCAAGTAACAAAGACATACACTGACACGAAGTCACAAAGACACACACTGACACCCAGTAACAAAGACATACACTGACATCAAGTAACAAAGACATAAACTGATACCCAGTAACACAGGCACACACTTACTCCAAGTAACAAAGACATACACTGACACCAAGTCACAAAGACACACACTGAAACCCAGTAACAAAGACATACACTGAAACCAAGTCACAAAGACATACACTGATACCCAGTAACAAAGACCTGCACTGATACCCAGTAACACAGACACACACTTACACCAAGTAACAAAGACACACACTGATACCCAGTAACACAGACACACGCTTACACCAAGTAATAAAGACATACACTGATACCCAGTAACACAGACACACACTTACTCCAAGTAACAAAGACGTACACTGACACCAAGTAACACAGACATACACTGACACCAACTATTTTGACATACACTTACACCAAGTAACAAAGACATACACAGACACCCAGTAACAAAGACATCCACTGACAACACGTCACAAACACTTACACTGACACCAAGTAACAAAGACATTCACTTACACCAAGTAACAAAGCCATACACTGACACCCAGGAACACAGACACACACTGACACCAAGTAACAAAGACATACACTTACACCAAGTAACAAAGACATACACTGACAAGAAGTAACAAAGACACATACTTACACCAAGTAACACAGACATACACTGACACCAAGTAACAAAGACAGAAAATTACACCAAGTAACAAAGACATACACTTACACCAAGTATTTTGACATACACTGACACCAAGTAACAAAGACATTCACTGATACCCAGTAACACAGACACACACTTACACCAAGTAACAAAAACATACACTGACACGAAGTCACAAAGACACACACTGACACCCAGTAACAAAGACATACACTGACATCAAGTAACAAAGACATAAACTGATACCCAGTAACACAGGCACACACTTACACCAAGTAACAAAGACATACACTGACACCAAGTCACAAAGACACACACTGACACCCAGTAACAAAGACATACACTGAAACCAAGTCACAAAGACATACACTGATACCCAGTAACAAAGACCTGCACTGATACCCAGTAACACAGACACACACTTACACCAAGTAACAAAGACACACACTGATACCCAGTAACACAGACACACGCTTACACCAAGTAATAAAGACATACACTGATACCCAGTAACACAGACACACACTTACTCCAAGTAACAAAGACGTACACTGACACCAAGTCACAAAGACACACACTGACACCCAGTAACAAAGACATACACTGACACCAAGTCACAAAGACATACACTGATACCCAGTAACAAAGAGATACACTGATACCAAGTAACACAGACACACACTTACACCCAGTAACAAAGACATACACTGACACCAAGTAACAAAGACATACACTAACACCAAGTCACAAAGACACACACTGACACCCAGTAACAAAGACATACACTGACACCAAGTCACAAAGACATACACTGATACACAGTAACAAAGACATGCACTGATACCCCGTAACACAGACACACACTTACACCAAGTAACAAAGACAAACACTGATACCCAGTAACACAGACACACACTTACACCAAGTAACAAAGACATACACTGACACCCAGTAACAAAAACTTACACTGACAACCAGTAACACAGACACACACGGACACCAAGTTACAAAGACACACACTTACACCAAGTAACACAGACACACACTGACACCCAGTATCACAAACAAACACAATGACACCCAGTAACAAAGACACACACTGATACCCAGCAACACAGTCGTACACTTACACCAAGTAACAAAGACATACACTGACACCAAGTAACAAAGACATTTACTTACACCAAGTAACACAGACATACACTGACACCAAGTATTTTGACATACACTTACACCAAGTAACAAATACATACACTGACACCCAGTAACACAGACACACACTTGCACCAAGTAACAAAGACATACACTGACACCCAGTAACAAAGACATACACTGACACCCAGTAACACAGACACACACGGACACCAAGTAACAAAGACACACACTTACACCAAGTAACACAGACACACACTAACCCCCAGTAACACAGACACACACTTACACCAAGTAACAAAGACATGCACTGACACCAAGTAACAAAGACATACACTGATACCCAGTGACACAGACGCAACTTACACCAAGTAACAAAGACATACACTGACACCAAGTAACAAAGACATACACTGATACCCAGTAACACAGACGCACACTTACACCAAGTAACAAAGACATACACTGATACCCAGTAACACAGACATACACTTACACCAAGTAGCACAGAAATACACTTGCACCAAGTATTTTGACAAACAATTATACCAAGTCACAAAGACATACACTGAAACCCAGTAACAAAGAAATCCACTGACAACAAGTCACAAAAACATACACTGACACCAAGTAACAAAGACATACACTTACACCAAGTAACAAAGACATACACTGACACCCAGGAACACAGACACAAACTGACACCAAGTAACAAAGACACACACTTACACCAAGTAACAAAGACAGACACTGACAAGAAGTAACAAAGACACACACTTACACCAAGTAACACAGACATACACTGACACCAAGTAACAAAGACATAAACTTGCACCAAGTATTTTGACATACACTGACACCAAGTAACAAAGACATACACTGATACCCAGTAACACAGACACACACTTACACCAAGTAACAAAGACATACACTGACACCAAGTCACAAAGACACGCACTGACACCCAGTAACAAAGGCATACACTGACACCAAGTAACAAAGACATACACTGACACCAAGTCACAAAGACATTTCCTGATACCCAGTAACACAGACGAACACTTACACCTAGTAACAAAACATTCACTTACACCAAGTAAGACAGACAAACACTTACACCAACTATTTTGACCTCCACTGACACCCAGTAACAAAGACATCCACGGACAACAAGTAACAAAGACATACACTTACACCAAGTAACAAAGACATACACTGACACCCAGGAACACAGACACACACTGACACCAAGTAACAAAGACACACACTTACACCAAGTAATAAAGACATACACTGACAAGAAGTAACAAAGACACACACTTACTCCAAGTAACACAGACATACACTGACACCAAGTAACAAAGACTGAAATTTACACCATGTAAGAAAGACATACACTTACACCAAGTATTTTGACATACACTGACACCAAGTAACAAAGACATACACTGATACCCAGTAACACAGACACACACTTACACCAAGTAACAAAGACATACATTGACACCAAGTCACAAAGACATACACTGATAGCCAGTAACACAGACGAACACTTACACCTAGTAACAAAACATTCACTTACACCAAGGAAGACAGACATACACTTACACCAACTATTTTGACATCCACTGACACCCAGTAACAAAGACATACACTTACACCAAGTAACAAAGACATACACAGACACACACTGACACCAAGTAACAAAGACACACACTTACACCAAGTAACAAAGACATACACTGATACCCAGTGACACAGACGCAACTTACACCAAGTAACAAAGACATACACTGACACCAAGTAACAAAGACATACACTGATACCCAGTAACACAGACGCACACTTACACCAAGTAACAAAGACATACACTTACACCAAGTAACAAAGACATACACTTGCACCAAGTAACAAAGGCATACACAGACACACACTGACACCAAGTAACAAAGACACACACTTACACCAAGTAACAAAGACATACACTGATACCCAGTGACACAGACGCAACTTACACCAAGTAACAAAGACATACACTGACACCAAGTAACAAAGACATACACTGATACCCAGTAACACAGACGCACACTTACACCAAGTAACAAAGACATACACTTACACCAAGTAACAAAGACATACACTTGCACCAAGTATTTTGACAAACAATTACACCAAGTCACAAAGACATACACTGAAACCCAGTAACAAAGAAATCCACTGACAGCAAGTCACAAAAACATACAGTGACACCAAGTAACAAAGACATACACTTACACCAAGTAACAAAGACATACACTGACACCCAGGAATACAGACACAAACTGACACCAAGTAACAAAGACACACACTTACACCAAGTAACAAAGACAGTCACTGACAAGAAGTAACAAAGACACACAAATAGACCAAGTAACACAGACATACACTGACACCAAGTAACAAAGACATAAACTTGCACCAAGTATTTTGACATACACTGACACCAAGTAACAAAGACATACACTGATACCCAGTAACACAGACACACACTTACACCAAGTAACAAAGACATACACTGACACCCAGTAACACAGACACACACTTACACCAAGTAACAAAGACATACACGGACACCAAGTTACAAAGACATACACTGATACCCAGTAACACAGACGAACACTTACACCGAGTAACAAAACATTCACTTCCACCAAGAAAGACAGACATACACTTACACCAACTATTTTGACATCCACTGACACCCAGTAACAAAGACATCAACGGACAACAAGTAACAAAGACATACACTTACACCAAGTAACAAAGACATACACTGACACCCAGGAACACAGACACACACAGACACCAAGTAACAAAGACACAGACTTACACCAAGTAACAAAGACAAACACTGACACCAAGTAACAAAGACAGAAATTTACACCAAGTTACAAAGACATACACTTACACCAAGTATTTTGACATACACTGACACCAAGTAACAAAGACATACACTGATACCCAGTAACACAGACACACACTTACACCAAGTAACAAAGACATACACTGACACCAAGTCACAAAGACATACACTGATAGCCAGTAACACAGACGAACACTTACACCTAGTAACAAAACATTCACTTACACCAAGTAAGACAGACATACACTTACACCAACTATTTTGACATCCACTGACACCCAGTAACAAAGACATCCACGGACAACAAGTAACAAAGACATACACTTACACCAAGTAACAAAGACATACACTGACACCCAGGAACACAGACACACACTGACACCAAGTAACAAAGACACACACTTACACCAAGTAACAAAGACATAGACTGACACCAAGTAACAAAGACAGAAATTTACACCAAGTAACAAAGACATACACTTACACCACGTATTTTGACATACACTGACACCAAGTAACAAAGACATACACTGATACCCAGTAACACAGACACACACTTCCACCAAGTAACAAAGACATACACTGACACGAAGTCACAAAGACACACACTGACACCCAATAACAAAGACATACACAGACACCAAGTAACAAAGACATACACTGATACCCAGTAACACAGACACACACTTACACCAAGTAACAAAGACATACATTGACACCAAGTCACAAAGACACACACTGACATCCAGTAACAAAGACATACACTGACACCCAGTAACAAAGACATACACTGATACCCAGTAACACAGACACACACTTACACCCACTAACAAAGACATACACTGACACCAAGTAACAAAGTCATACACTGACACCAAGTCACAAAGACACACACTGACACCCAGTAACAAAGACATACACTGACACCAAGTCACAAAGACATACACTGATAGCCAGTAACAAAGACATACACTGATACCCTGTAACACAGACACACACTTACACCAAGTAACAAAGACATACACTGACACCAAGTCACAAAGACATACACTGATACCCAGTAACACAGACATACACTGATACCAAGTTACAAAGACATACACTGATACCCAGTAACACAGACATACACTGATACCAAGTAACAAAGACATACACTGATACCCAGTAACACAGACGCTCACTTACACCAAGTAACAAAGACATACACTGACACCAAGTAACAAAGACATACACTGATACCCAGTAACACAGACGCACACTTACACCAAGAAACAATGACATATACTTACACCAAGTAACACAGACATACACTGACACCAAGTATTTTGACATACACTTACACCAAGTAACAAAGACATACACTGACACCCAGTAATACAGACACACACTTTCACCAAGTAACAAAGACACACACTGATACCCAGTAACACAGACACACACTTACACCAAGTAACAAAGACATACACTGACACCCAGTAACAAAGACATACACTGACACCCAGTAACACAGACACACATGGACACCAAGTAACACAGACACACACTGACCCCCAGTAACACAGACACACACTTACACCAAGTAACAAAGACATGCACTGACAACAAGTAACAAAGACATACACTGATACCCAGTGACACAGACGCAACTTACACCAAGTAACAAAGACATACACTGACACCAAGTAACAAAGACATACACTGATACCCAGTAACACAGACGCACACTTACACAAAGTAACAGAGACATACACTTCCACCAAGTAACACAGACATATACTTCGACCAAGCATTTCGACATACAATTACACCAAGTCACAAAGCCATACACTGAAACACAGTAACAAAGAAATCCACTGACAACAAGTCACAAAAACATACACTGACAACAAGTAACAAAGACATACACTTACACCAAGTAACAAATACATACACTGACACCCAGGAACACAGA
The DNA here is from genome assembly GCF_036365525.1 of Heterodontus francisci. Classification (NCBI taxonomy): domain Eukaryota; kingdom Metazoa; phylum Chordata; class Chondrichthyes; order Heterodontiformes; family Heterodontidae; genus Heterodontus; species Heterodontus francisci. The sequence continues at coordinate 453,510 of NW_027142100.1, read as the reverse complement.
CACACACTGACACCAAGTAACAAAGACACACACTTACACCAAGTAACAAAGACATACACTGACAAGAAGTAACAAAGACACACACTTACACCAAGTAACACAGACATACACTGACACAAAGTAACAAAGACATACACTTGCACCAAGTATTTTGACATGCACTGACACCAAGTCACAAAGACACACACTGACACCCAGTAACAAAGACACACACTTACACCAAGTAACAAAGACATACACTGATACCCAGTAACACAGACGCTCACTTACACCAAGTAACAAAGACATACACTGACACCAAGTAACAAAGACATACACTGATACCCAGTAACACAGACGCACACTTACACCAAGAAACAATGACATATACTTACACCAAGTAACACAGACATACACTGACACCAAGTATTTTGACATACACTTACACCAAGTAACAAAGACATACACTGACACCCAGTAATACAGACACACACTTTCACCAAGTAACAAAGACACACACTGATACCCAGTAACACAGACACACACTTACACCAAGTAACAAAGACATACACTGACACCCAGTAACAAAGACATACACTGACACCCAGTAACACAGACACACATGGACACCAAGTAACACAGACACACACTGACCCCCAGTAACACAGACACACACTTACACCAAGTAACAAAGACATGCACTGACACCAAGTAACAAAGACATACACTGATACCCAGTGACACAGACGCAACTTACACCAAGTAACAAAGACATACACTGACACCAAGTAACAAAGACATACACTGATACCCAGTAACACAGACGCACACTTACACAAAGTAACAAAGACATACACTTCCACCAAGTAACACAGACATATACTTCGACCAAGAATTTCGACATACAATTACACCAAGTCACAAAGCCATACACTGAAACACATTAACAAAGAAATCCACTGACAACAAGTCACAAAAACATATACTGACAACAAGTAACAAAGACATACACTTACACCAAGTAACAAATACATACACTGACACCCAGGAACACAGACACACACTGACACCAAGTAACAAAGACATACACTGACACCAAGTCACAAAGACATACACTGATACCCAGTAACACAGACATACACTGATACCAAGTTACAAAGACATACACTGATACCCAGTAACACAGACATACACTGATACCAAGTAACAAAGACATACACTGATACCCAGTAACACAGACGCTCACTTACACCAAGTAACAAAGACATACACTGACACCAAGTAACAAAGACATACACTGATACCCAGTAACACAGACGCACACTTACACCAAGAAACAATGACATATACTTACACCAAGTAACACAGACATACACTGACACCAAGTATTTTGACATACACTTACACCAAGTAACAAAGACATACACTGACACCCAGTAATACAGACACACACTTTCACCAAGTAACAAAGACACACACTGATACCCAGTAACACAGACACACACTTACACCAAGTAACAAAGACATACACTGACACCCAGTAACAAAGACATACACTGACACCCAGTAACACAGACACACATGGACACCAAGTAACACAGACACACACTGACCCCCAGTAACACAGACACACACTTACACCAAGTAACAAAGACATGCACTGACAACAAGTAACAAAGACATACACTGATACCCAGTGACACAGACGCAACTTACACCAAGTAACAAAGACATACACTGACACCAAGTAACAAAGACATACACTGATACCCAGTAACACAGACGCACACTTACACAAAGTAACAGAGACATACACTTCCACCAAGTAACACAGACATATACTTCGACCAAGCATTTCGACATACAATTACACCAAGTCACAAAGCCATACACTGAAACACAGTAACAAAGAAATCCACTGACAACAAGTCACAAAAACATACACTGACAACAAGTAACAAAGACATACACTTACACCAAGTAACAAATACATACACTGACACCCAGGAACACAGACACAGACTGACACCAAGTAACAAAGACACACACTTACACCAAGTAACAAAGACATACACTGACAAGAAGTAACAAAGACACACACTTACACCAAGTAACACAGACATACACTGACACCAAGTAACAAAGACATACACTTGCACCAAGTATTTTGACATGCACTGACACCAAGTCACAAAGACACACACTGACACCCAGTAACAAAGACACACACTTACACCAAGTAACAAAGACATACACTGATACCCAGTAACACAGACGCTCACTTACACCAAGTAACAAAGACATACACTGACACCAAGTAACAAAGACATACACTGATACCCAGTAACACAGACGCACACTTACACCAAGAAACAATGACATATACTTACACCAAGTAACACAGACATACACTGACACCAAGTATTTTGACATACACTTACACCAAGTAACAAAGACATACACTGACACCCAGTAATACAGACACACACTTTCACCAAGTAACAAAGACACACACTGATACCCAGTAACACAGACACACACTTACACCAAGTAACAAAGACATACACTGACACCCAGTAACAAAGACATACACTGACACCCAGTAACACAGACACAAAAGACACCAAGTAACACAGACACACACTGACCCCCAGTAACACAGACACACACTTACACCAAGTAACAAAGACATGCACTGACACCAAGTAACAAAGACATACACTGATACCCAGTGACACAGACGCAACTTACACCAAGTAACAAAGACATACACTGACAAAAAGTAACAAAGACATACACTGATACCCAGTAACACAGACGCACACTTACACAAAGTAACAGAGAGATACACTTCCACCAAGTAACACAGACATATACTTCGACCAAGCATTTCGACATACAATTACACCAAGTCACAAAGCCATACACTGAAACACAGTAACAAAGAAATCCACTGACAACAAGTCACAAAAACATACACTGACAACAAGTAACAAAGACATACACTTACACCAAGTAACAAATACATACACTGACACCCAGGAACACAGACACACACTGACACCAAGTAACAAAGACACACACTTACACCAAGTAACAAAGACATACACTGACAAGAAGTAACAAAGACACACACTTACACCAAGTAACACAGACATACACTGACACAAAGTAACAAAGACATACACTTGCACCAAGTATTTTGACATGCACTGACACCAAGTCACAAAGACACACACTGACACCCAGTAACAAAGACACACACTTACACCAAGTAACAAAGACATACACTGATACCCAGTAACACAGACGCTCACTTACACCAAGTAACAAAGACATACACTGACACCAAGTAACAAAGACATACACTGATACCCAGTAACACAGACGCACACTTACACCAAGAAACAATGACATATACTTACACCAAGTAACACAGACATACACTGACACCAAGTATTTTGACATACACTTACACCAAGTAACAAAGACATACACTGACACCCAGTAATACAGACACACACTTTCACCAAGTAACAAAGACACACACTGATACCCAGTAACACAGACACACACTTACACCAAGTAACAAAGACATACACTGACACCCAGTAACAAAGACATACACTGACACCCAGTAACACAGACACACATGGACACCAAGTAACACAGACACACACTGACCCCCAGTAACACAGACACACACTTACACCAAGTAACAAAGACATGCACTGACACCAAGTAACAAAGACATACACTGATACCCAGTGACACAGACGCAACTTACACCAAGTAACAAAGACATACACTGACACCAAGTAACAAAGACATACACTGATACCCAGTAACACAGACGCACACTTACACAAAGTAACAAAGACATACACTTCCACCTAGTAACACAGACATATACTTCGACCAAGAATTTCGACATACAATTACACCAAGTCACAAAGCCATACACTGAAACACAGTAACAAAGAAATCCACTGACAACAAGTCACAAAAACATATACTGACAGCAAGTAACAAAGACATACACTTACACCAAGTAACAAATACATACACTGACACCCAGGAACACAGACACACACTGACACCAAGTAACAAAGACATACACTGACACCAAGTCACAAAGACATACACTGATACCCAGTAACACAGACATACACTGATACCAAGTTACAAAGACATACACTGATACCCAGTAACACAGACATACACTGATACCAAGTAACAAAGACATACACTGATACCCAGTAACACAGACGCTCACTTACACCAAGTAACAAAGACATACACTGACACCAAGTAACAAAGACATACACTGATACCCAGTAACACAGACGCACACTTACACCAAGAAACAATGACATATACTTACACCAAGTAACACAGACATACACTGACACCAAGTATTTTGACATACACTGACACCAAGTAACAAAGACATACACTGACACCCAGTAATACAGACACACACTTTCACCAAGTAACAAAGACACACACTGATACCCAGTAACACAGACACACACTTACACCAAGTAACAAAGACATACACTGACACCCAGTAACAAAGACATACACTGACACCCAGTAACACAGACACTCATGGACACCAAGTAACACAGACACACACTGACCCCCAGTAACACAGACACACACTTACACCAAGTAACAAAGACATGCACTGACAACAAGTAACAAAGACATACACTGATACCCAGTGACACAGACGCAACTTACACCAAGTAACAAAGACATACACTGACACCAAGTAACAAAGACATACACTGATACCCAGTAACACAGACGCACACTTACACAAAGTAACAGAGACATACACTTCCACCAAGTAACACAGACATATACTTCGACCAAGCATTTCGACATACAATTACACCAAGTCACAAAGCCATACACTGAAACACAGTAACAAAGAAATCCACTGACAACAAGTCACAAAAACATACACTGACAACAAGTAACAAAGACATACACTTACACCAAGTAACAAATACATACACTGACACCCAGGAACACAGACACACACTGACACCAAGTAACAAAGACACACACTTACACCAAGTAACAAAGACATACACTGACAAGAAGTAACAAAGACACACACTTACACCAAGTAACACAGACATACACTGACACAAAGTAACAAAGACATACACTTGCACCAAGTATTTTGACATGCACTGACACCAAGTCACAAAGACACACACTGACACCCAGTAACAAAGACACACACTTACACCAAGTAACAAAGACATACACTGATACCCAGTAACACAGACGCTCACTTACACCAAGTAACAAAGACATACACTGACACCAAGTAACAAAGACATACACTGATACCCAGTAACACAGACGCACACTTACACCAAGAAACAATGACATATACTTACACCAAGTAACACAGACATACACTGACACCAAGTATTTTGACATACACTTACACCAAGTAACAAAGACATACACTGACACCCAGTAATACAGACACACACTTTCACCAAGTAACAAAGACACACACTGATACCCAGTAACACAGACACACACTAACACCAATTAACAAAGACATACACTCTACACCCAGTAACAAAGACATACACTGACACCCAGTAACACAGACACACATGGACACCAAGTAACACAGACACACACTGACCCCCAGGAACACAGACACACACTTACACCAAGTAACAAAGACATGCACTGACACCAAGTAACAAAGACATACACTGATACCCAGTGACACAGACGCAACTTACACCAAGTAACAAAGACATACACTGACACCAAGTAACAAAGACATACACTGATACCCAGTAACACAGACGCACACTTACACAAAGTAACAAAGACATACACTGACACAAAGTAACAAAGACATACACTTGCACCAAGTATTTTGACATGCACTGACACCAAGTCACAAATACACACACTGACACCCAGTAACAAAGACATACACCGACAACAAGTAATAAAGACATACACTGATACCCAGTAACACAGACACACACTTACACCAAGTAACAAAGACATACAAAGACACCAAATCACAAAGACACACACTGACACCCAGTAACAAAGACATACACTGACACCAAGTCACAAAGACATACACTGATACCCAGTAACAAAGACATGCACTGACACCAAGTAACAAAGACAGAAAAGTACACCAAGTAACAAAGAAATACACTTACACCAAGTATTTTGACATACACTGACACCAAGTAACAAAGACATTCACTGATACCCAGTAACACAGACACACACTTACACCAAGTAACAAAGACATACACTGACACGAAGTCACAAAGACACACACTGACACCCAGTAACAAAGAACTGCACTGATACCCACTAACACAGACACACACTTACACCAAGTAACAAAGACACACACTGATACCCAGTAACACAGACACACGCTTACACCAAGTAATAAAGACATACACTGATACCCAGTAACACAGACACACACTTACTCCAAGTAACAAAGACATACACTGACACCAAGTCACAAAGACACACACTGACACCCAGTAACAAAGACATACACTGACGCCAAGTCACAAAGACATACACTGATACCCAGTAACAAAGAGATACACTGATACCCAGTAACACAGACACACACTTACACCCAGTAACAAAGACATACACTGACACCAAGTAACAAAGACATACACTAACACCAAGTCACAAAGACATACACTGATACCCAGTAACAAAGACCTGCACTGATACCCAGTAACACAGACACACACTTACACCAAGTAACAAAGACACACACTGATACCCAGTAACACAGACACACGCTTACATCAAGTAACAAAGACATACACTGACACCCAGTAACAAAGACATCCACTGACAACAAGTCACAAACACTTACACTGACACCAAGTAACAAAGACATTCACTTACACCAAGTAACAAAGCCATACACTGACACCCAGGAACACAGACACACACTGACACCAAGTAACAAAGACATACACTTACAACAAGTAACAAAGACATACACTGACAAGAAGTAACAAAGACACATACTTCCACCAAGTAACACAGACATACACTGACACCAAGTAACAAAGACAGAAAATTACACCAAGTAACAAAGACATACACTTACACCAAGTATTTTGACATACACTGACACCAAGTAACAAAGACATTCACTGATACCCAGTAACACAGACACACACTTACACCAAGTAACAAAGACATACACTGACACGAAGTCACAAAGACACACACTGACACCCAGTAACAAAGACATACACTGACATCAAGTAACAAAGACATAAACTGATACCCAGTAACACAGGCACACACTTACACCAAGTAACAAAGACATACACTGACACCAAGTCACAAAGACACACACTGACACCCAGTAACAAAGACATACACTGAAACCAAGTCACAAAGACATACACTGATACCCAGTAACAAAGACCTGCACTGATACCCAGTAACACAGACACACACTTACACCAAGTAACAAAGACACACACTGATACCCAGTAACACAGACACACGCTTACACCAAGTAATAAAGACATACACTGATACCCAGTAACACAGACACACACTTACTCCAAGTAACAAAGACGTACACTGACACCAAGTCACAAAGACACCACTGACACCCAGTAACAAAGACATACACTGACACCAAGTCACAAAGACATACACTGATACCCAGTAACAAAGAGATACACTGATACCAAGTAACACAGACACACACTTACACCCAGTAACAAAGACATACACTGACACCAAGTAACAATGACATACACTAACACCAAGTCACAAAGACACACACTGACACCCAGTAACAAAGACATACACTGACACCAAGTCACAAAGACATACACTGATACACAGTAACAAAGACATGCACTGATACCCCGTAACACAGACACACACTTACACCAAGTAACAAAGACAAACACTGATACCCAGTAACACAGACACACACTTACACCAAGTAACAAAGACATACACTGACACCCAGTAACAAAAACTTACACTGACAACCAGTAACACAGACACACACGGACACCAAGTCACAAAGACACACACTTACACCAAGTAACACAGACACACACTGACACCCAGGAGCACAAACAAACACAATGACACCCAGTAACAAAGACACACACTGATACCCAGCAACACAGTCGTACACTTACACCAAGTAACAAAGACATACACTGACACCAAGTAACAAAGACATTTACTTACACCAAGTAACACAGACATACACTGACACCAAGTATTTTGACATACACTTACACCAAGTAACAAATACATACACTGACACCCAGTAACACAGACACACACTTTCACCAAGTAACAAAGACACACACTGATACCCAGTAACACAGACACACACTTGCACCAAGTAACAAAGACATACACTGACACCCAGTAACAAAGACATACACTGACACCCAGTAACACAGACACACACGGACACCAAGTAACAAAGACACACACTTACACCAAGTAACACAGACACACACTAACCCCCAGTAACACAGACACACACTTACACCAAGTAACAAAGACATGCACTGACACCAAGTAACAAAGACATACACTGATACCCAGTGACACAGACGCAACTTACACCAAGTAACAAAGACATACACTGACACCAAGTAACAAAGACATACACTGATACCCAGTAACACAGACGCACACTTACACCAAGTAACAAAGACATACACTGATACCCAGTAACACAGACATACACTTACACCAAGTAGCACAGAAATACACTTGCACCAAGTATTTTGACAAACAATTACACCAAGTCACAAAGACATACACTGAAACCCAATAACAAAGAAATCCACTGACAACAAGTCACAAAAACATACAGTGACACCAAGTAACAAAGACATACACTTACACCAAGTAACAAAGACATACACTGACACCCAGGAATACAGACACAAACTGACACCAAGTAACAAAGACACACACTTACACCAAGTAACAAAGACAGTCACTGACAAGAAGTAACAAAGACACACAAATACACCAAGTAACACAGACATACACTGACACCAAGTAACAAAGACATAAACTTGCACCAAGTATTTTGACATACACTGACACCAAGTAACAAAGACATACACTGATACCCAGTAACACAGACACACACTTACACCATGTAAGACATACACTGACACCCAGTAACACAGACACACACTTACACCAAGTAACAAAGACATACACGGACACCAAGTTACAAAGACATACACTGATACCCAGTAACACAGACGAACACTTACACCTAGTAACAAAACATTCACTTCCACCAAGAAAGACAGACATACACTTACACCAACTATTTTGACATCCACTGACACCCAGTAACAAAGACATCAACGGACAACAAGTAACAAAGACATACACTTACACCAAGTAACAAAGACATACACTGACACCCAGGAACACAGACACACACAGACACCAAGTAACAAAGACACACACTTACACCAAGTAACAAAGACATACACTGACACCAAGTAACAAAGACAGAAATTTACACCAAGTTACAAAGACATACACTTACACCAAGTATTTTGACATACACTGACACCAAGTAACAAAGACATACACTGATACCCAGTAACACAGACACACACTTACACCAAGTAACAAAGACATACACTGACACCAAGTCACAAAGACATACACTGATAGACAGTAACACAGACGAACACTTACACCTAGTAACAAAACATTCACTTACACCAAGTAAGACAGACATACACTTACACCAACTATTTTGACATCCTCTGACACCCAGTAACAAAGACATCCACGGACAACAAGTAACAAAGACATACACTTACACCAAGTAACAAAGACATACACTGACACCCAGGAACACAGACACACACTGACACCAAGTAACAAAGACACACACTTACACCAAGTAACAAAGACATAGACTGACACCAAGTAACAAAGACAGAAATTTACACCAAGTAACAAAGACATACACTTACACCACGTATTTTGACATACACTGACACCAAGAAACAAAGACATACACTGATACCCAGTAACACAGACACACACTTCCACCAAGTAACAAAGACATACACTGACACGAAGTCACAAAGACACACACTGACACCCAGTAACAAAGACATACACAGACACCAAGTAACAAAGACATACACTGATACCCAGTAACACAGACACACACTTACACCAAGTAACAAAGACATACATTGACACCAAGTCACAAAGACACACACTGACATCCAGTAACAAAGACATACACTGACACCCAGTAACAAAGACATACACTGATACCCAGTAACACAGACACACACTTACACCCAGTAACAAAGACATACACTGACACCAAGTAACAAAGTCATACACTGACACCAAGTCACAAAGACACACACTGACACCCAGTAACAAAGACATACACTGACACCAAGTCACAAAGACATACACTGATACCCAGTAACAAAGACATACACTGATACCCTGTAACACAGACACACACTTACACCAAGTAACAAAGACATACACTGACACCAAGTCACAAAGACATACACTGATACCCAGTAACACAGACATACACTGATACCAAGTTACAAAGACATACACTGATACCCAGTAACACAGACGAACACTTACACCGAGTAACAAAACATTCACTTCCACCAAGAAAGACTGACATACACTTACACCAACTATTTTGACATCCACTGACACCCAGTAACAAAGACATCAACGGACAACAAGTAACAAAGACATACACTTACACCAAGTAACAAAGACATACACTGACACCCAGGAACACAGACACACACAGATACCAAGTAACAAAGACACAGACTTACACCAAGTAACAAAGACATACACTGACACCAAGTAACAAAGACAGAAATTTACACCAAGTTACAAAGACATACACTGACACCAAGTATTTTGACATACACTGACACCAAGTAACAAAGACATACACTGATACCCAGTAACACAGACACACACTTACACCAAGTAACAAAGACATACACTGACACGAAGTCACAAAGACACACACTGACACCCAGTAACAAAGACATACACAGACACCAAGTAACAAAGACATACACTGATACCCAGTAACACAGACACACACTTACACCAAGTAACAAAGACATACATTGACACCAAGTCACAAAGACACACACTGACATCCAGTAACAAAGACATACACTGACACCCAGTAACAAAGACATACACTGATACCCAGTAACACAGACACACACTTACACCCAGTAACAAAGACATACACTGACACCAAGTAACAAAGTCATACACTGACACCAAGTCACAAAGACACACACTGACACCCAGTAACAAAGACATACACTGACACCAAGTCACAAAGACATACACTGATACCCAGTAACAAAGACATACACTGATACCCTGTAACACAGACACACACTTACACCAAGTAACAAAGACATACACTTACACCAAGTAACACAGACATACACTTACACCATCTATTTTGACATACACTTACACCAAGTAACAAAGACATACACTGACACCCAGTAACAAAGACATCCACTGACAACAAGTCACAAACACATACACTGACACCAAGTAACAAAGACATACACTTACACCAAGTAACAAAGACATACACTGACACCCAGGAACACAGACACACACTGGCACCAAGTAAGAAAGACACACGCTTATACCAAGTAACAAAGACATACACTGACAAGAAGCAACAAAGACACACACTTACTCCAAGTAACACAGACATACACTGACACCAAGTAACAAAGACAGAAGATTGCACCAAGTAACAAAGACATACACTTACACCAAGTATTTTGACATACACTGACACCAAGTAACAAAGACATACACTGATACCCAGTAACACAGACACACACTTACACCAAGTAACAAAGACATACACTGACACGAAGTCACAAAGACACACACTGACACCCAGTAACAAAGACATACACTGACACCAAGTAACAAAGACATACACTGATACGCAGTAACACTGACACAAACTTACACCAAGTAACAAAGACATACACTGACACCAAGTCACAAAGACACACACTGACACCCAGTAACAAAGACATACACTGACACCAAGTCACAAAGACACACACTGACACCCAGTAACAAAGACATTCACTGACACCAAGTCACAAATACATACACTGATACCCAGTAACAAAGACATACACTGATACCCAGAAACACAGACACACACTTACACCAAGTAAAAAAGACAGACACTGATACCCAGTAACACAGACACACACTTACACCCAGTAACAAAGACATACTCTGACACCCAGTTACACAGACACATCCGGACACCAAGTAACAAAGACATACATTTGCACCAAGTAACACAGACACACACTGACACCCAGTAACACAAACAAACACACTGAAACCAAGCAACACAGATATACACAGACACCAAGTAACAAAGAGATACACTGATACCCAGTCACACTGGCACACACTGGGGTTGGGGGGGGTTTCACTTTGGCGCAGTGGTTAGCACTGCAGCTCAAGGGACCCGGGTTCGATTCTCGGTACTGCCTGTGCGGAGTTTGCAAGTTCTCCCTGTTTCTGCGTGGGTTTCCTCTCAGTGCTCCGGTTTCCTCCCACATGCCAAAGACTTGCAGGTTGATAGGTTAATTGGCCATCATAAATTGCCCCTAGTATCGGTAGGTGGTAGCGAAATATATAGGGATAGGTGGGGATGTGATAGGAATACGTGATTTGTGTAGGATTAGTGTAAATGGGTGGTTGATGGTCGGCACAGACTCGGTGGGCCGAAGGGCCTGTTTAAGTGCTGGATCTCTGAACTAAACTAAATACTGACACCTAGTGTCACAGACACACACTGACACCCAGTAACACAAACAAACACACACTGAAAGCAAGTAACACAGACTTGCACTGACACCACGTAACAAAGACATACACTTACACCAAGTAACAAAGACAGACAATTACACCAAGTCACAAAGACATACACTGATGCCCAGTAACACAGACACACACGGACACCAAGTAACAAAGACATACACTGACACCAAGTAACAAAGACATGCACTTACACCAAGTAACAAAGACACACACTTACACCAAGTAACAAAGACATACACTGACACCAAGTAACAAAGACACACACTTACACCAAGTAACACAGACATACACTGACACCAAGTAACTAAGAAAGACAATTACACCAAGTAACAAAGACATACATTTACACCAAATATTTTGACATGCACTGACACCAAGTAACATACACATACCCAGTAACACAGACACACACTTACACCAAGTAACACAGACATACACTGACACCAAGTAACAAAGACATGCACTGATAGACGGTAACAAAGACACATAATTACACCAAGTAAAAAAGACAGACACTGATACCCAGTAACACAGACACACACTTACACCAAGTAACAAAGACATACTCTGACACCCAGTAACAAAGACATACACTGACACCCAGTTGCACAGACACACACGGACACCAAGTAACAAAGACACACACTTACATGCCAAAGACTTGCAGGTTGATATGTTAATTGGCCATCATAAATTGCCCCGAGTATAGGTAGGTGGTAGGGGCATATATAGGGATAGGTGGGGATGTGATAGGAATACCGGATCAGTGTAGGATTAGTGTAAATAGCTGGTTAATGGTCGGCACAGACTCGGGGGGCCGAAGGGCCTGTTTAAGTGCTGTAACTCTAAACTAAACTAAATACTGACACCTCGTGTCACAGACACACACTGACACACAGTAAAAAAGACATACACTGACACCAAGTCACAAAGACATACACAGATACCAAGTCACAAAGACATACACAGATACCCAGTAACAAAGACCTGCACTGATACCCAGTAACACAGACACACACTTACACCAAGTAACAAAGACACACACTGATACCCAGTAACACAGACACACGCTGACACCAAGTAATAAAGACATACACTGATACCCAGTAACACAGACACACACTTACTCCAAGTAACAAAGACATACACTGACACCAAGTCACAAAGACACACACTGACACCCAGTAACAAAGACATACACTGACACCAAGTCACAAAGACATACACTGATACCCAGTAACAAAGAGATACACTGATACCCAGCAACACAGACACACACTTACACCCATTAACAAAGACATACACTAACACCAAGTCACAAAGACACACACTGACACCCAGTAACAAAGACATACACTGACACCAAGTCACAAAGACATACACTGATACACAGTAACAAAGACATACACTGATACCCCGTAACACAGACACACACTTACACCAAGTAACAAAGACAAACACTGATACCCAGTAACACAGACACACACTTACACCAAGTTACAAAGACATACACTGACACCCAGTAACAAAAACTTACACTGACAACCAGTAACACAGACACACATGGACACCAAGTCACAAAGACACACACTTACACCAAGTAACACAGACACACACTGACACCCAGTATCACAAACAAACACAATGACACCCAGTAACAAAGACACACACTGATACCCAGCAACACAGTCGTACACTTACACCAAGTAACAAAGACATACACTGACACCAAGTATTTTGACATACACTTACACCAAGTAACAAATACATACACTGACACCCAGTAACACAGACACACACTTTCACCAAGTAACAAAGACACACACTGATACCCAGTAACACAGACAGACACTTGCACCAAGTAACAAAGACATACACTGACACCCAGTAACACAGACACACACGGACACCAAGTAACAAAGACACACACTTACACCAAGTAACACAGACACACACTAACCCCCAGTAACACAGACACACACTTACACCAAGTAACAAAGACATGCACTGACACCAAGTAACAAAGACATACACTGATACCCAGTGACACAGACGCAACTTACACCAAGTAACAAAGACATTCACTGACACCAAGTAACAAAGACATACACTGATACCCAGTAACACAGACGCACACTTACACCAAGTAACAAAGACATACACTGATACCCAGTAACACAGACATACACTTACACCAAGTAGCACAGAAATACACTTGCACCAAGTATTTTGACAAACAATTACACCAAGTCACAAAGACATACACTGAAACCCAGTAACAAAGAAATCCACTGACAACAAGTCACAAAAACATACACTGACACCAAGTAACAAAGACATACACTTACACCAAGTAACAAAGACATACACTGACACCCAGGAACACAGACACAAACTGACACCAAGTAACAAAGACACACACTTACACCAAGTAACAAAGACAGACACTGACAAGAAGTAACAAAGACACACACTTACACCAAGTAACACAGACATACACTGACAACAAGTAACAAAGACATAAACTTGCACCAAGTATTTTGACATACACTGACACCAAGTAACAAAGACATACACTGATACCCAGTAACACAGACACACACTTACACCAAGTAACAAAGACATACACTGACACCCAGTCACAAAGACACGCACTGACACCCAGTAACAAAAACATACACTGACACCAAGTAACAAAGACATACACTGACACCAAGTCACAAAGACATTTCCTGATACCCAGTAACACAGACGAACACTTACACCTAGTAACAAAACATTCACTTACACCAAGTAAGACAGACAAACACCTACACCAACTATTTTGACCTCCACTGACACCCAGTAACAGAGACATCCACGGACAACAAGTAACAAAGACATACACTTACACCAAGTAACAAAGACATACACTGATACCCAGGAACACAGACACACACTGACACCAAGTAACAAAGACACACACTTACACCAAGTAATAAAGACATACACTGACAAGAAGTAACAAAGACACACACTTACTCCAAGTAACACAGACATACACTGACACCAAGTAACAAAGACAGAAATCTACACCAAGTAACAAAGACATACACTTACACCAAGTATTTTGACATACACTGACACCAAGTAACAAAGACATACACTGATACCCAGTAACGCAGACACACACTTACACCAAGTAACAAAGACATACACTGACACCAAGTCACAAAGACATACACTGATACCCAGTAACACAGACGAACACTTACACCTAGTAACAAAACATCACTTACACCAAGGAAGACAGACATACACTGACACCAAGTATTTTGACATACACTGACACCAAGTAACAAAGACATACACTGATACCCAGTAACACAGACACACACTTACACCAAGTAACAAAGACATACACTGACTCCAAGTCACAAAGACACACACTGACACCCAGTAACAAAGACATACACTGACACCAAGTCACAAAGACATACACTGATACCCAGTAACAAAGAGATACACTGATACCCAGTAACACAGACACACACTTACACCCAGTAACAAAGACATACACTGACACCAAGTAACAAAGACATACACTAACACCAAGTCACAAAGACACACACTGACACCCAGTAACAAAGACATACACTGACACCAAGTCACAAAGACATACACTGATACACAGTAACAAAGACATACACTGATACCCCGTAACACAGACACACATTTACACCAAGTAACAAAGACAAACACTGATACCCAGTAACACAGACACACACTTACACCAAGTAACAAAGACATACACTGACACCCAGTAACAAAAACTTACACTGACAACCAGTAACACAGACACACACGGACACCAAGTCACAAAGACACACACTTACACCAAGTAACACAGACACACACTGACACCCAGTATCACAAACAAACACAATGACACCCAGTAACAAAGACACACACTGATAGCCAGCAACACAGTCGTACACTTACACCAAGTAACAAAGACATACACTGACACCAAGTAACAAAGACATTTACTTACACCAAGTAACACAGACATACAGTGACACCAAGTATTTTGACATACACTTACACCAAGTAACAAAGACATACACTGACACGAAGTCACAAAGACACACACTGACACCCAGTAACAAAGACATACACAGACACCAAGTAACAAAGACATACACTGATACCCAGTAACACAGACACACACTTACACCAAGTAACAAAGACATACATTGACACCAAGTCACAAAGACACACACTGACATCCAGTAACAAAAACATACACTGACACCCAGTAACAAAGACATACACTGATACCCAGTAACACAGACACACATTACACCCAGTAACAAAGACATACACTGACACCAAGTAACAAAGTCATACACTGACACCAAGTCACAAAGACACACACTGACACCCAGTAACAAAGACATACACTGACACCAAGTCACAAAGACATACACTGATACCCAGTAACAAAGACATACACTGATACCCTGTAACACAGACACACACTTACACCAAGTAACAAAGACATACACTTACACCAAGTAACACAGAAATACACTTACACCAACTATTTTGACATACACTTACACCAAGTCACAAACACATACACTGACACCAAGTAACAAAGACATACACTTACACCAAGTAACAAAGACATACACTGACACCCAGGAACACAGACACACACTGGCACCAAGTAACAAAGACACACACCTACACCAAGTAACAAAGACATACACTGACAAGAAGTAACAAAGACACACACTTACACCAAGTAACAAAGACATACACTGACACCCAGGAACACAGACATACACTGACACCAAGTAACAAAGACAGAAAATTACACCAAGTAACAAAGACATACACTTACACCAAGTATTTTGACATACACTGACATCAAGTAACAAAGACATATACTGATACCCAGTAACACAGACACACACTTACACCAAGTAACAAAGACATACACTGACACGAAGTCACAAAGACACACACTGACACCCAGTAACAAAGACATACACTGACACCAAGTAACAAAGACATCCACTGATACGCAGTAACACCGACACAAACTTACACCAAGTAACAAAGACATACACTGACACCAAGTCACAAAGACACACACTGACACCCAGTAACAAAGACATACACTGACACCAAGTCACAAAGACACACACTGACACCCAGTAACAAAGACATTCACTGACACCAAGTCACAAATACATACACTGATACCCAGTAACAAAGACATACACTGATACCCAGAAACACAGACACACACTTACACCAAGTAAAAAAGACAGACACTGACACCCAGTAACACAGACACACACTTACACCCAGTAACAAAGACATACTCTGACACCCAGTTACACAGACACATCCGGACACCAAGTAACAAAGACACACACTTACACCAAGTAACACAGACACACACTGACACCCAGTAACACTAACAAACACACTGAAACCAAGCAACACAGATATACACAGACACCAAGTAACAAAGACATACACTGATACCCAGTCACACTGGCACACACTGTGGTTGGGGGGGGTTTCACTTTGGCGCAGTGGTTAGCACCGCAGCTCAAGGGACCCGGGTTCCATTCTCGGTACTGCCTGTGCGGAGTTTGCAAGTTCTCCCTGTGTCTGCGTGGGTTTCCTCTCAGTGCTCCGGTTTCCTCCCACATGCCAAAGACTTGCAGGTTGATAGGTTAATTGGCCATCATAAATTGCCCCTAGTATCGGTAGGTGGTAGCGAAATATATAGGGATAGGTGGGGATGTGATAGGAATAGGGGATTAGTGTTGGATTAGTATAAATGGGTTGTTGATGGTCGGCACAGACTCGGTGGGCCGAAGAGCCTGTTTAAGTGCTGGATCTCTGAACTAAACTAAATACTGACACCTAGTGTCACAGACACACACTGACACCCAGTAACACAAACAAACACACACTGACACCAAGTAACACAGACCTGCACTGACACCACGTAACTAAGACATACACTTACACCAAGTAACAAAGACAGACAATTACACCAAGTCACAAAGACATACACTGATGCCCAGTAACACAGACACACACTGACACCAAGTAACAAAGACATACACTTACACCAAGTAACAAAGACACACACTTACACCAAGTAACACAGACATACACTGACACCAAGTAACAAAGACAGACAATTACACCAAGTAACAAAGACATACATTTACACCAAATATTTTGACATGCACTGACACCAAGTAACATACACATACCCAGTAACACAGACACACACTTACACCAAGTAACACAGACATACACTGACACCAAGTAACAAAGACATGCACTGATACCCGGTAACAAAGACACATACTTACACCAAGTAAAAAAGACAGACACTGATACCCAGTAACGCAGACATACACTTACACCAAGTATTTTGACATACACTGACACCAAGTAACAAAGACAAACACTTACACCAAGTAACAAAGACATACACTGACACCAAGTCGCAAAGACACACACTGACTCCCAGTAACAAAGACATACACTGGAACCAAGTCACAAAGACATACACTGATACCCAGTAACAAAGACATACACTGATACCCAGTAACACAGACGCACACTTACAACAAGTAACAAAGGCATACACTAACACCAAGTAACACAGACATACACTGACACCAACTATTTTGACATACACTTACACCAAGTAACAAAGACATACACTGACACCCAGTAACAAAGACATCCACTGACAACAAGTCACAAACACTTACACTGACACCAAGTAACAAAGACATTCACTTACACCAAGTAACAAAGACATACACTGACAAGAAGTAACAAAGACACATACTTACACCAAGTAACAAAGACACACACTGATACCCAGTAACACAGACACACACTTTCACCAAGTAACAAAGACACACACTGATACCCAGTAACACAGACACACACTTGCACCAAGTAACAAAGACATACACTGACACCCAGTAACAAAGACATACACTTACACCAAGTATTTTGACATACACTGACACCAAGTAACAAAGACAAACACTTACACCAAGTAACAAAGACATACACTGACACCAAGTCGCAAAGACACACACTGACTCCCAGTAACAAAGACATACACTGGAACCAAGTCACAAAGACATACACTGATACCCAGTAACAAAGACATACACTGATACCCAGTAACACAGACGCACACTTACAACAAGTAACAAAGGCATACACTAACACCAAGTAACACAGACATACACTGACACCAACTATTTTGACATACACTTACACCAAGTAACAAAGACATACACTGACACCCAGTAACAAAGACATCCACTGACAACAAGTCACAAACACTTACACTGACACCAAGTAACAAAGACATTCACTTACACCAAGTAACAAAGACATACACTGACAAGAAGTAACAAAGACACATACTTACACCAAGTAACACAGACATACACTGACACCAAGTAACAAAGACAGAAAATTACACCAAGTAACAAAGACATACACTTACACCAAGTATTTTGACATACACTGACACCAAGTAACAAAGACATTCACTGATACCCAGTAACACAGACACACACTTACACCAAGTAACAAAGACATACACTGACACGAAGTCACAAAGACACACACTGACACCCAGTAACAAAGACATACACTGACATCAAGTAACAAAGACATAAACTGATACCCAGTAACACAGGCACACACTTACACCAAGTAACGAAGACATACACTGACACCAAGTCACAAAGACACACACTGACACCCAGTAACAAAGACATACACTGAAACCAAGTCACAAAGACATACTCTGATACCCAGTAACAAAGACCTGCACTGATACCCAGTAACACAGACACACACTTACACCAAGTAACAAAGACACACACTGATACCCAGTAACACAGACACACGCTTACACCAAGTAATAAAGACATACACTGATACCCAGTAACACAGACACACACTTACTCCAAGTAACAAAGTCGTATACTGACACCAAGTCACAAAGACACACACTGACACCCAGTAACAAAGACATACACTGACACCAAGTCACAAAGACATACACTGATACCCAGTAACAAAGAGATACACTGATACCCATTAACACAGACACACACTTACACCCAGTAACAAAGACATACACTGACACCAAGTAACAAAGACATACACTAACACCAAGTCACAAAGACACACACTGACACCCAGTAACAAAGACATGCACTGACACCAAGTCACAAAGACATACACTGATACACAGTAACAAGACATACACTGATACCCCGTAACACAGACACACACTTACACCAAGTAACAAAGACAAACACTGATACCCAGTAACACAGACACACACTTACACCAAGTAACAAAGACATACACTGACACCCAGTAACAAAAACTTACACTGACAACCAGTAACACAGACACACACGGACACCAAGTCACAAAGACACACACTTACACCAAGTAACACAGACACACACTGACACCCAGTGTCACAAACAAACACAATGACACCCAGTAACAAAGACACACACTGATACCCAGCAACACAGTCGTACACTTACACCAAGTAACAAAGACATACACTGAAACCAAGTAACAAAGACATTTACTTACACCAAGTAACACAGACATACACTGACACCAAGTATTTTGACATACACTTACACCAAGTAACAAGTACTTACACTGACACCCAGTAACACAGACACACACTTTCACCAAGTAACAAAGACACACACTGATACCCAGTAACACAGACACACACTTGCACCAAGTAACAAAGACATACACTGACACCCAGTAACAAAGACATACACTGACACCCAGTAACACAGACACACACGGACACCAAGTAACAAAGACACACACTTACACCAAGTAACACAGACACACACTAACCCCCAGTAACACAGACACACACTTACACCAAGTAACAAAGACATGCACAGACACCAAGTAACAAAGACATACACTGATACCCAGTGACACAGACGCAACTTACACCAAGTAACAAAGACATACACTGACACCAAGTAACAAAGACATACACTGATACCCAGTAACACAGACATACACTTACACCAAGTAGCACAGAAATACACTTGCATGAAGTATTTGGACAAACAATTACACCAAGTCACAAAGACATACACTGAAGCCCAGTAACAAAGAAATCCACTGACAACAAGTCACAAAAACATACACTGACACCAAGTAACAAAGACATACACTTACACCAAGTAACAAAGACATACACTGACACCCAGGAACAAAGACACAAACTGACACCAAGTAACAAAGACATACACTGACACGAAGTCACAAAGACACACACTGACACCCAGTAACAAAGACATACACTGACATCAAGTAACAAAGACATAAACTGATACCCAGTAACACAGGCACACACTTACACCAAGTAACGAAGACATACACTGACACCAAGTCACAAAGACACACACTGACACCCAGTAACAAAGACATACACTGAAACCAAGTCACAAAGACATACTCTGATACCCAGTAACAAAGACCTGCACTGATACCCAGTAACACAGACACACACTTACACCAAGTAACAAAGACACACACTGATACCCAGTAACACAGACACACGCTTACACCAAGTAATAAAGACATACACTGATACCCAGTAACACAGACACACACTTACTCCAAGTAACAAAGTCGTACACTGACACCAAGTCACAAAGACACACACTGACACCCAGTAACAAAGACATACACTGACACCAAGTCACAAAGACATACACTGATACCCAGTAACAAAGAGATACACTGATACCCATTAACACAGACACACACTTACACCCAGTAACAAAGACATACACTGACACCAAGTAACAAAGACATACACTAACACCAAGTCACAAAGACACACACTGACACCCAGTAACAAAGACATACACTGACACCAAGTCACAAAGACATACACTGATACACAGTAACAAAGACATACACTGATACCCCGTAACACAGACACACACTTACACCAAGTAACAAAGACAAACACTGATACCCAGTAACACAGACACACACTTACACCAAGTTACAAAGACATACACTGACACCCAGTAACAAAAACTTACACTGACAACCAGTAACACAGACACACATGGACACCAAGTCACAAAGACACACACTTACACCAAGTAACACAGACACACACTGACACCCAGTGTCACAAACAAACACAATGACACCCAGTAACAAAGACACACACTGATACCCAGCAACACAGTCGTACACTTACACCAAGTAACAAAGACATACACTGAAACCAAGTAACAAAGACATTTACTTACACCAAGTAACACAGACATACACTGACACCAAGTATTTTGACATACACTTACACCAAGTAACAAATACATACACTGACACCCAGTAACACAGACACACACTTTCACCAAGTAACAAAGACACACACTGATACCCAGTAACACAGACACACACTTGCACCAAGTAACAAAGACATACACTGACACCCAGTAACAAAGACATACACTGACACCCAGTAACACAGACACACACGGACACCAAGTAACAAAGACACACACTTACACCAAGTAACACAGACACACACTAACCCCCAGTAACACAGACACACACTTACACCAAGTAACAAAGACATGCACAGACACCAAGTAACAAAGACATACACTGATACCCAGTGACACAGACGCAACTTACAACAAGTAACAAAGACATACACTGACACCAAGTAACAAAGACATACACTGATACCCAGTAACACAGACATACACTTACACCAAGTAGCACAGAAATACACTTGCATTAAGTATTTTGACAAACAATTACACCAAGTCACAAAGACATACACTGAAACCCAGTAACAAAGAAATCCACTGACAACAAGTCACAAAAACATACACTGACACCAAGTAACAAAGACATACACTTACACCAAGTAACAAAGACATACACTGACACCCAGGATCACAGACACAAACTGACACCAAGTAACAAAGACATACACTGACACGAAGTCACAAAGACACACACTGACACCCAGTAACAAAGACATACACTGACATCAAGTAACAAAGACATAAACTGATACCCAGTAACACAGGCACACACTTACACCAAGTAACGAAGACATACACTGACACCAAGTCACAAAGACACACACTGACACCCAGTAACAAAGACATACACTGAAACCAAGTCACAAAGACATACTCTGATACCCAGTAACAAAGACCTGCACTGATACCCAGTAACACAGACACACACTTACACCAAGTAACAAAGACACACACTGATACCCAGTAACACAGACACACGCTTACACCAAGTAATAAAGACATACACTGATACCCAGTAACACAGGCACACACTTACTCCAAGTAACAAAGTCGTACACTGACACCAAGTCACAAAGACACACACTGACACCCAGTAACAAAGACATACACTGACACCAAGTCACAAAGACATACACTGATACCCAGTAACAAAGAGATACACAGATACCCATTAACACAGACACACACTTACACCCAGTAACAAAGACATACACTGACACCAAGTAACAAAGACATACACTAACACCAAGTCACAAAGACACACACTGACACCCAGTAACAAAGACATACACTGACACCAAGTCACAAAGACATACACTGATACACAGTAACAAAGACATACACTGATACCCCGTAACACAGACACACACTTACACCAAGTAACAAAGACAAACACTGATACCCAGTAACACAGACACACACTTACACCAAGTTACAAAGACATACACTGACACCCAGTAACAAAAACTTACACTGACAACCAGTAACACAGACACACATGGACACCAAGTCACAAAGACACACACTTACACCAAGTAACACAGACACACACTGACACCCAGTGTCACAAACAAACACAATGACACCCAGTAACAAAGACACACACTGATACCCAGCAACACAGTCGTACACTTACACCAAGTAACAAAGACATACACTGAAACCAAGTAACAAAGACATTTACTTACACCAAGTAACACAGACATACACTGACACCAAGTATTTTGACATACACTTACACCAAGTAACAAATACATACACTGACACCCAGTAACACAGACACACACTTTCACCAAGTAACAAAGACACACACTGATACCCAGTAACACAGACACACACTTGCACCAAGTAACAAAGACATACACTGACACCCAGTAACAAAGACATACACTGACACCCAGTAACACAGACACACACGGACACCAAGTAACAAAGACACACACTTACACCAAGTAACACAGACACACACTAACCCCCAGTAACACAGACACACACTTACACCAAGTAACAAAGACATGCACAGACATCAAGTAACAAAGACATACACTGATACCCAGTGACACAGACGCAACTTACACCAAGTAACAAAGACATACACTGACACCAAGTAACAAAGACATACACTGATACCCAGTAACACAGACATACACTTACACCAAGTAGCACAGAAATACACTTGCATTAAGTATTTTGACAAACAATTACACCAAGTCACAAAGACATACACTGAAACCCAGTAACAAAGAAATCCACTGACAACAAGTCACAAAAACATACACTGACACCAAGTAACAAAGACATACACTTACACCAAGTAACAAAGACATACACTGACACCCAGGAACACAGACACAAACTGACACCAAGTAACAAAGACACACACTTACACCAAGTAACAAAGACAGACACTGACAAGAAGTAACAAAGACACACACTTACACCAAGTAACACAGACATACACTGACACCAAGTAACACAGACATAAACTTGCACCAAGTATTTTGACATACACTGACACCAAGTAACAAAGACATACACTGATACCCAGTAACACAGACACACACTTACACCAAGTAACAAAGACATACACTGACACCAAGTCACAAAAACACGCACTGACACCCAGTAACAAAGACATACACTGACACCAAGTAACAAAGACATACACTGACACCAAGTCACAAAGACATTTCCTGATACCCAGTAACACAGACGAACACTTACACCTAGTAACAAAACATTCACTTACACCAAGTAAGACAGACAAACACTTACACCAACTACTTTGACCTCCACTGACACCCAGTAACAAAGACATCCACGGACAACAAGTAACAAAGACATACACTTACACCAAGTAACAAAGACATACACTGACACCCAGGAACACAGACACACACTGACACCAAGTAACAAAGACACACACTTACACCAAGTAATAAAGACATACACTGACAAGAAGTAACAAAGACACACACTTACTCCAAGTAACACAGACATACACTGACACCAAGTAACAAAGACAGAAATTTACACCAAGTAACAAAGACATACACTTACACCAAGTATTTTGACATACACTGACACCAAGTAACAAAGACATACACTGATACCCAGTAACACAGACACACACTTACACCAAGTAACAAAGACATACACTGACACCAAGTCACAAAGACATACACTGATACCCAGTAACACAGACGAACACTTACACCTAGTAACAAAACATTCACTTACACCAAGGAAGACAGACATACACTTACACCAACTATTTTAACATCCACTGACACCCAGTAACAAAGACACACACTGACACCAAGTAACAAAGACACACACTTACACCAAGTAACAAAGACATACACTGATACCCAGTGACACAGACGCAACTTACACCAAGTAACAAAGACATACACTGACACCAAGTAACAAAGACATACACTGATACCCAGTAACACAGACGCACACTTACACCAAGTAACAAAGACATACACTTACACCAAGTAACAAAGACATACACTTGCACCAAGTATTTTGACAAACAATTACACGAAGTCACATAGACATACACTGAAACCCAGTAACAAAGAAATCCACTGACAACAAGTCACAAAAACATACAGTGACACCAAGTAACAAAGACATACACTTACACCAAGTAACAAAGACATACACTGACACCCAGGAATACAGACACAAACTGACACCAAGTAACAAAGACACACACTTACACCAAGTAACAAAGACAGTCACTGACAAGAAGTAAGAAAGACACACAATTGCACCAAGTAACACAGACATACACTGACACCAAGTAACAAAGACATAAACTTGCACCAAGTATTTTGTCATACACTGACACCAAGTAACAAAGACATACACTAATACCCAGTAACACAGACACACACTTACACCAAGTAACAAAGACATACACTGATACCCAGTAACACAGACGAACACTTACACCGAGTAACAAAACATTCACTTCCACCAAGAAAGACAGACATACACTTACACCAACTATTTTGACATCCACTGACACCCAGTAACAAAGACATCAACGGACAACAAGTAACAAAGACATACACTTACACCAAGTAACAAAGACATACACTAACACCAAGTCACAAAGACACACACTGACACCCAGTAACAAAGACATACACTGACACCAAGTCACAAAGACATACACTGATACACAGTAACAAAGACATACACTGATACCCCGTAACACAGACACACACTTACACCAAGTAACAAAGACAAACACTGATACCCAGTAACACAGACACACACTTACACCAAGTTACAAAGACATACACTGACACCCAGTAACAAAAACTTACACTGACAACCAGTAACACAGACACACATGGACACCAAGTCACAAAGACACACACTTACACCAAGTAACACAGACACACACTGACACCCAGTGTCACAAACAAACACAATGACACCCAGTAACAAAGACACACACTGATACCCAGCAACACAGTCGTACACTTACACCAAGTAACAAAGACATACACTGAAACCAAGTAACAAAGACATTTACTTACACCAAGTAACACAGACATACACTGACACCAAGTATTTTGACATACACTTACACCAAGTAACAAATACATACACTGACACCCAGTAACACAGACACACACTTTCACCAAGTAACAAAGACACACACTGATACCCAGTAACACAGACACACACTTGCACCAAGTAACAAAGACATACACTGACACCCAGTAACAAAGACATACACTGACACCCAGTAACACAGACACACACGGACACCAAGTAACAAAGACACACACTTACACCAAGTAACACAGACACACACTAACCCCCAGTAACACAGACACACACTTACACCAAGTAACAAAGACATGCACAGACACCAAGTAACAAAGACATACACTGATACCCAGTGACACAGACGCAACTTACACCAAGTAACAAAGACATACACTGACACCAAGTAACAAAGACATACACTGATACCCAGTAACACAGACATACACTTACACCAAGTAGCACAGAAATACACTTGCATTAAGTATTTTGACAAACAATTACACCAAGTCACAAAGACATACACTGAAACCCAGTAACAAAGAAATCCACTGACAACAAGTCACAAAAACATACACTGACACCAAGTAACAAAGACATACACTTACACCAAGTAACAAAGACATACACTGACACCCAGGAACACAGACACAAACTGACACCAAGTAACAAAGACACACACTTACACCAAGTAACAAAGACAGACACTGACAAGAAGTAACAAAGACACACACTTACACCAAGTAACACAGACATACACTGACACCAAGTAACACAGACATAAACTTGCACCAAGTATTTTGACATACACTGACACCAAGTAACAAAGACATACACTGATACCCAGTAACACAGACACACACTTACACCAAGTAACAAAGACATACACTGACACCAAGTCACAAAAACACGCACTGACACCCAGTAACAAAGACATACACTGACACCAAGTAACAAAGACATACACTGACACCAAGTCACAAAGACATTTCCTGATACCCAGTAACACAGACGAACACTTACACCTAGTAACAAAACATTCACTTACACCAAGTAAGACAGACAAACACTTACACCAACTACTTTGACCTCCACTGACACCCAGTAACAAAGACATCCACGGACAACAAGTAACAAAGACATACACTTACACCAAGTAACAAAGACATACACTGACACCCAGGAACACAGACACACACTGACACCAAGTAACAAAGACACACACTTACACCAAGTAATAAAGACATACACTGACAAGAAGTAACAAAGACACACACTTACTCCAAGTAACACAGACATACACTGACACCAAGTAACAAAGACAGAAATTTACACCAAGTAACAAAGACATACACTTACACCAAGTATTTTGACATACACTGACACCAAGTAACAAAGACATACACTGATACCCAGTAACACAGACACACACTTACACCAAGTAACAAAGACATACACTGACACCAAGTCACAAAGACATACACTGATACCCAGTAACACAGACGAACACTTACACCTAGTAACAAAACATTCACTTACACCAAGGAAGACAGACATACACTTACACCAACTATTTTAACATCCACTGACACCCAGTAACAAAGACACACACTGACACCAAGTAACAAAGACACACACTTACACCAAGTAACAAAGACATACACTGATACCCAGTGACACAGACGCAACTTACACCAAGTAACAAAGACATACACTGACACCAAGTAACAAAGACATACACTGATACCC
Source organism: Heterodontus francisci (assembly GCF_036365525.1). Taxonomy (NCBI): domain Eukaryota; kingdom Metazoa; phylum Chordata; class Chondrichthyes; order Heterodontiformes; family Heterodontidae; genus Heterodontus; species Heterodontus francisci. Next base: position 423,808 of record NW_027142100.1, on the reverse strand, counting down.
AGTAACACAGACGCACACTTACACCAAGTAACAAAGACATACACTTACACCAAGTAACAAAGACATACACTTGCACCAAGTATTTTGACAAACAATTACACGAAGTCACATAGACATACACTGAAACCCAGTAACAAAGAAATCCACTGACAACAAGTCACAAAAACATACAGTGACACCAAGTAACAAAGACATACACTTACACCAAGTAACAAAGACATACACTGACACCCAGGAATACAGACACAAACTGACACCAAGTAACAAAGACACACACTTACACCAAGTAACAAAGACAGTCACTGACAAGAAGTAAGAAAGACACACAATTGCACCAAGTAACACAGACATACACTGACACCAAGTAACAAAGACATAAACTTGCACCAAGTATTTTGTCATACACTGACACCAAGTAACAAAGACATACACTGATACCCAGTAACACAGACGAACACTTACACCGAGTAACAAAACATTCACTTCCACCAAGAAAGACAGACATACACTTACACCAACTATTTTGACATCCACTGACACCCAGTAACAAAGACATCAACGGACAACAAGTAACAAAGACATACACTTACACCAAGTAACAAAGACATACACTGACACCCAGGAACACAGACACACACTGACACCAAGTAACAAAGACACAGACTTACACCAAGTAACAAAGACATACACTGACACCAAGTAACAAAGACAGAAATTTACACCAAGTAACAAAGACATACACTTACACCAAGTATTTTGACATACACTGACACCAAGTAACAAAGACATACACTGATACCCAGTAACACAGACACACACTTACACCAAGTAACAAAGACATACACTGACACCAAGTCACAAAGACATACACTGATACCCAGTAACACAGACGAACACTTACACCTAGTAACAAAACATTCACTTACACCAAGGAAGACAGACATACACTTACACCAACTTTTTAACATCCACTGACACCCAGTAACAAAGACACACACTGACACCAAGTAACAAAGACACACACTTACACCAAGTAACAAAGACATACACTGATACCCAGTGACACAGACGCAACTTACACCAAGTAACAAAGACATACACTGACACCAACTAACAAAGACATTCACTGATACCCAGTAACACAGACGCACACTTACACCAAGTAACAAAGACATACACTTACACCAAGTAACAAAGACATACACTTGCACCAAGTATTTTGACAAACAATTACACGAAGTCACATAGACATACACTGAAACCCAGTAACAAAGAAATCCACTGACAACAAGTCACAAAAACATACAGTGACACCAAGTAACAAAGACATACACTTACACCAAGTAACAAAGACATACACTGACACCCAGGAATACAGACACAAACTGACACCAAGTAACAAAGACACACACTTACACCAAGTAACAAAGACAGTCACTGACAAGAAGTAACAAAGACACACAATTACACCAAGTAACACAGACATACACTGACACCAAGTAACAAAGACATAAACTTGCACCAAGTATTTTGTCATACACTGACACCAAGTAACAAAGACATACACTAATACCCAGTAACACAGACACACACTTACACCAAGTAACAAAGACATACACTGATACCCATTAACACAGACGAACACTTACACCTAGTAACAAAACATTCACTTCCACCAAGAAAGACAGACATACACTTACACCAACTATTTTGACATCCACTGACACCCAGTAACAAAGACATCAACGGACAACAAGTAACAAAGACATACACTTACACCAAGTAACAAAGACATACACTGACACCCAGGAACACAGACACACACTGACACCAAGTAACAAAGACACAGACTTACACCAAGTAACAAAGACATACACTGACACCAAGTAACAAAGACAGAAATTTACACCAAGTAACAAAGACATACACTTACACCAAGTATTTTGACATACACTGACACCAAGTAACAAAGACATACACTGATACCCAGTAACACAGACACACACTTACACCAAGTAACAAAGACATAAACTGACACCAAGTCACAAAGACATACACTGATAGCCAGTAACACAGACGAACACTTACACCTAGTAACAAAACATTCACTTACACCAAGTAAGACAGACATACACTTACACCAACTATTTTGACATCCACTGACACCCAGTAACAAAGACATCCACGGACAACAAGTAACAAAGACATACACTTACACCAAGTAACAAAGACATACACTGACACCCAGGAACACAGACACACACTGACACCAAGTAACAAAGACAAACACTTACACCAAGTTACACAGACATACACTGACACCAAGTAACAAAGCCAGACAATTACACCAAGTAACAAAGACATACACCTACACCAAGTATTTTGACTACACTGACACCAAGTAACAAAGACAAACACTGATACCCAGTAACACAGACAAACACTTACACCAAGTAACAAAGACATACACTGGCACCAAGTCACAAAGACACACACTGACATCCAGTAACAAAGACATACACAGACACCAAGTAACAAAGACATACACTGATACCCAGTAACACAGACACACACTTACACCAAGTAACAAAGACATACATTGACACCAAGTAACAATGACATACACTGACACCACGTCACAAGCACATACACTGACACCAAGTAACAAAGACATACAATTACACCAAGTAACAAAGACATACACTGATACCCAGTAACACAGACACACACTGACACCCAGTTAGAAACACACACTGACCCCCAGCAACACAGACACACAGTGACCCCCAGTAACACAGACATACACTGATACCCAGTAACACAGACACACACTTACACCAAGTAACAAAGGCATCCACTGACACCAAGTAACAAAGACATACACTGATACCCAGTAACACAGACACACACTTACACCAAGTAACAAAGACAGACACTGATACCCATTAACACAGACACACACTTACACCAGGTAACAAAGACATACACTTACACCAAGTAACACAGACATACTCTGACCCCCAGTAACACAGACACACACTTACACCGAGTAACAAAGAGACACACTGACACCCAGTAACAAAGACATACACTGACACCAAGTAACAAAGTCATACACTGATTCCCATTAACAAAGACACACACTTACACCAAGTCACAAAGACACACACTGACACCAAGTAACAAAGACAAACACTGACACCAAGTCACAAAGACATACACTAATACCCAGTAACAAAGACATACACTGATACCCAGTAACACAGACGCACACTTACTCCAAGTAACAAAGACATACACTTACACCAGGTAACACAGACATACACTTACACCAAGTATTTTGACATACACTTACACCAAGTAACAAAGACTCACACTGACACCCAGTAACAAAGACATTCACTGACAACAAGTCACAAACACATACAATGACACCAAATAACAAAGACATCCAATTACACCAAGTAACAAAGACACACACTTACACCAAGTAACAAAGACATACACCTACACCAAGCATTTTGACATACACTGACACCAAGTAACAAAGACATACACTGACACCCAGTAACACAGACACACACATACAACAAGTAACAAAGACATACACTGACACCCATTAACACAGATATACACTGACACCAAGTAACAAAGACATACACTGATACCCAGTAACACAGACACACACTGACACCCAGTAACAAAGACATACACTGACACCAAGTAACAAAGACATACATTGATGCCCAGTAACACAGACACACACTTACACCAAGTAACAAAGACATACACTGACACCAAATCACAAAGACACACACTGGCACCAAGTAACAAAGACATGCACTGACACCAAGTAACAAAGACAGACACTGATCCCAAGTAACACATACACACTTACACCAAGTAACAAAGACACACTCTTACACCAAGTAACAATGACATACACTGACACCAAGTCACAAACACATACACTGACACCAAGTAACAAAGACATACAATCACACCAAGTAACAAAGACATACACAGATACCCAGTAACACAGACACACACTGACACCCAGTTAGAAACACACACTGACCCCCAGCAACACAGACACACAGTGACCCCCAGTAACACAGACATACACTGATACCCAGTAACACAGACACACACTTACACCAAGTAACAAAGACATACACTGATACCCATTAACACAGACGAACACTTACACCTAGTAACAAAACATTCACTTCCACCAAGAAAGACAGACATACACTTACACCAACTATTTTGACATCCACTGACACCCAGTAACAAAGACATCAACGGACAACAAGTAACAAAGACATACACTTACACCAAGTAACAAAGACATACACTGACACCCAGGAACACAGACACACACTGACACCAAGTAACAAAGACACAGACTTACACCAAGTAACAAAGACATACACTGACACCAAGTAACAAAGACAGAAATTTACACCAAGTAACAAAGACATACACTTACACCAAGTATTTTGACATACACTGACACCAAGTAACAAAGACATACACTGATACCCAGTAACACAGACACACACTTACACCAAGTAACAAAGACATAAACTGACACCAAGTCACAAAGACATACACTGATAGCCAGTAACACAGACGAACACTTACACCTAGTAACAAAACATTCACTTACACCAAGTAAGACAGACATACACTTACACCAACTATTTTGACATCCACTGACACCCAGTAACAAAGACATCCACGGACAACAAGTAACAAAGACATACACTTACACCAAGTAACAAAGACATACACTGACACCCAGGAACACAGACACACACTGACACCAAGTAACAAAGACAAACACTTACACCAAGTTACACAGACATACACTGACACCAAGTAACAAAGCCAGACAATTACACCAAGTAACAAAGACATACACCTACACCAAGTATTTTGACTACACTGACACCAAGTAACAAAGACAAACACTGATACCCAGTAACACAGACAAACACTTACACCAAGTAACAAAGACATACACTGGCACCAAGTCACAAAGACACACACTGACATCCAGTAACAAAGACATACACAGACACCAAGTAACAAAGACATACACTGATACCCAGTAACACAGACACACACTTACACCAAGTAACAAAGACATACATTGACACCAAGTAACAATGACATACACTGACACCACGTCACAAGCACATACACTGACACCAAGTAACAAAGACATACAATTACACCAAGTAACAAAGACATACACTGATACCCAGTAACACAGACACACACTGACACCCAGTTAGAAACACACACTGACCCCCAGCAACACAGACACACAGTGACCCCCAGTAACACAGACATACACTGATACCCAGTAACACAGACACACACTTACACCAAGTAACAAAGGCATCCACTGACACCAAGTAACAAAGACATACACTGATACCCAGTAACACAGACACACACTTACACCAAGTAACAAAGACAGACACTGATACCCATTAACACAGACACACACTTACACCAGGTAACAAAGACATACACTTACACCAAGTAACACAGACATACTCTGACCCCCAGTAACACAGACACACACTTACACCGAGTAACAAAGAGACACACTGACACCCAGTAACAAAGACATACACTGACACCAAGTAACAAAGTCATACACTGATTCCCATTAACAAAGACACACACTTACACCAAGTCACAAAGACACACACTGACACCAAGTAACAAAGACAAACACTGACACCAAGTCACAAAGACATACACTAATACCCAGTAACAAAGACATACACTGATACCCAGTAACACAGACGCACACTTACTCCAAGTAACAAAGACATACACTTACACCAGGTAACACAGACATACACTTACACCAAGTATTTTGACATACACTTACACCAAGTAACAAAGACTCACACTGACACCCAGTAACAAAGACATTCACTGACAACAAGTCACAAACACATACAATGACACCAAATAACAAAGACATCCAATTACACCAAGTAACAAAGACACACACTTACACCAAGTAACAAAGACATACACCTACACCAAGCATTTTGACATACACTGACACCAAGTAACAAAGACATACACTGACACCCAGTAACACAGACACACACATACAACAAGTAACAAAGACATACACTGACACCCATTAACACAGATATACACTGACACCAAGTAACAAAGACATACACTGATACCCAGTAACACAGACACACACTGACACCCAGTAACAAAGACATACACTGACACCAAGTAACAAAGACATACATTGATGCCCAGTAACACAGACACACACTTACACCAAGTAACAAAGACATACACTGACACCAAATCACAAAGACACACACTGGCACCAAGTAACAAAGACATGCACTGACACCAAGTAACAAAGACAGACACTGATCCCAAGTAACACATACACACTTACACCAAGTAACAAAGACACACTCTTACACCAAGTAACAATGACATACACTGACACCAAGTCACAAACACATACACTGACACCAAGTAACAAAGACATACAATCACACCAAGTAACAAAGACATACACAGATACCCAGTAACACAGACACACACTGACACCCAGTTAGAAACACACACTGACCCCCAGCAACACAGACACACAGTGACCCCCAGTAACACAGACATACACTGATACCCAGTAACACAGACACACACTTACACCAAGTAACAAAGGCATACACTGACACCAAGTAACAAAGACATACACTGATACCCAGTAACACAGACACACACTTACACCAAGTAACAAAGACAGACACTGATACCCATTAACACAGACACACACTTACACCAAGTAACAAAGACATACACTTACACCAAGTTACACAGACATACTCTGACCCCCAGTAACACAGACATACACTGATACCCTGTAACACAGACACACTCTTACACCGAGTAACAAAGAGACACACTGACACCCAGTAACAAAGACATACACTGAAACCAAGTAACAAAGTCATACACTGATACCCAGTAACAAAGACACACACTTACACCAAGTCACAAAGACACACACTGACACCAAGTAACAAAGACAAACACTGACACCAAGTCACAAAGACATACACTGATACCCAGTAACAAAGACATACACTGATACCCAGTAACACAGACGCACACTTACTCCAAGTAACAAAGACATACACTTGCACCAGGTAACACAGACATACACTTACACCAAGTATTTTGACATACACTTACACCAAGTAACAAAGACACATACTGACACCCAGTAACAAAGACATTCACTGACAACAAGTCACAAACACATACAATGACACCAAATAACAAAGACATCCAATTACACCAAGTAACAAAGACACACACTTACACCAAGTAACACAGACATACACTGACACCAAGTAACAAAGACAGACAATTACACCAAGTAACAAAGACATACACCTACACCAAGCATTTTGACATACACTGACACCAAGTAACAAAGACATACACTGACACCCAGTAACACAGACACACACTTACAGCAAGTAACAGAGACATACACTAACACCGAATATTTTGACATCCACTGACACCAAGTAACAAAGACATACACTGATACCAGGTAACACAGACACACAGGGACACCAAGTAACAAAGACACAGACTTCCACCAAGTAACACAGACACAAACTGACACCCAGTAACACAGACACACACTTACACCAAGTAACACAGACATACACTGACACCAAGTAACAAAGACACACACTGACACACAGTAACACAGACATACACTGACACCAAGTAACAAAGACACACACTGACACCCAGTAACACAGACATACACTGACACCAAGTAACAAAGACAGACCATTACAACAAGTAACAAAGACATACACTTACACCAAGTATTTTGACATGCACTGACACCAAGTAACAAAGACATACACTGACACCAAGTAAAAAAGACTTACACTGACACCAAGTCACAAAAAAATACACTGATACCAAGTCGCAAAGTCATGCACTGATGCCCAGTAACAAAGACACAGACTTACACCAAGTAACACAGACATACACTGACACCAAGTAACAAAGACAGACAATTACACCAAGTAACTAAGACATACACTTACACCAAGTATTTTGACATACACTGACACCAAGTAACAAAGACATACACTGATACCCAGTAACGCAGACACACACTTACACCCATTAAAAAAGACATACACTGACACCAAGTCACAAAGACATACACTGTTACCAAGTCACAAAGACATACACTGATGCCCAGTAACACAGACACACACTGACAGCAAGTAACAAAGACATACACTGACACCAAGTAACAAAGACATACACTTACACCAAGGAACAAAGACACACACTGACACCAAGTAACACAGACATACACTGACACCAAGTAACAAAGGCAGACAATTACACCAAGTAACAGAGACATACACTAACACCAAATATTTTGACATCCGCTGACATCAAGTAACAAAGACATACACTGATACCAGGTAACACAGACACACAGGGACACCAAGTAACAAAGACACAGACTTACACCAAGTAACACAGACACAAACTGACAACCAGTAACATAGACACACACTTACACCAAGTAACACAGACATACACTGACACCAAGTAACAAAGACACACACTGATACCAGGTAACACAGACACACAGGGACACCAAGTAACAAAGACACAGACTTACACCAAGTAACACAGACACAAACTGACACCCAGTAACACAGACACACACTTACACCAAGTAACACAGACATACACTGACACCAAGTAACAAAGACACAGACTTACACCAAGTAACACAGACATACACTGACACCAAGTAACAAAGACAGACAATTACACCAAGTAACAAAGACATACACTTACACCAAGTATTTTGACATACACTGACACCAAGTAACAAAGACATACACTGATACCCAGTAACGCAGACACACACTTACACCCAGTAAAAAAGACATACACTGACACCAAGTCACAAAGACATACACTGATACCAAGTCACAAAGACATACACTGACACCAAGTAACAAAGACACACACTGACACCCAGTAACACAGACATACACTGACACCAAGTAACAAAGACAGACCATTACAACAAGTAACAAAGACATACACTTACACCAAGTATTTTGACATGCACTGACACCAAGTAACAAAGACATACACTGACACCAAGTAAAAAAGACTTACACTGACACCAAGTCACAAAAAAATACACTGATACCAAGTCGCAAAGACATGCACTGATGCCCAGTAACAAAGACACAGACTTACACCAAGTAACACAGACATACACTGACACCAAGTAACAAAGACAGACAATTACACCAAGTAACAAAGACATACACTTACACCAAGTATTTTGACATACACTGACACCAAGTAACAAAGACATACACTGATACCCAGTAACGCAGACACACACTTACACCCATTAAAAAAGACATACACTGACACCAAGTCACAAAGACATACACTGTTACCAAGTCACAAAGACATACACTGATGCCCAGTAACACAGACACACACTGACACCAAGTAACAAAGACATACACTGACACCAAGTAACAAAGACATACACTTACACCAAGGAACAAAGACACACACTGACACCAAGTAACACAGACATACACTGACACCAAGTAACAAAGGCAGACAATTACACCAAGTAACAGAGACATACACTAACACCAAATATTTTGACATCCACTGACATCAAGTAACAAAGACATACACTGATACCAGGTAACACAGACACACAGGGACACCAAGTAACAAAGACACAGACTTACACCAAGTAACACAGACACAAACTGACAACCAGTAACATAGACACACACTTACACCAAGTAACACAGACATACACTGACACCAAGTAACAAAGACACACACTGATACCAGGTAACACAGACAGACAGGGACACCAAGTAACAAAGACACAGACTTACACCAAGTAACACAGACACAAACTGACACCCAGTAACACAGACACACACTTACACCAAGTAACACAGACATACACTGACACCAAGTAACAAAGACACACACTGACACCCAGTAACACAGACATACACTGACACCAAGTAACAAAGACAGACAATTACAACAAGTAACAAAGTCATACACTTACACCAAGTATTTTGACATGCACTGACAACAAGTAACAAAGACATACACTGACACCAAGTAAAACAGACACACACTGACACCCAGTAAAAAAGACTTACACTGACTCCAAGTCACAAAAAAATACACTGATACCAAGTCGCAAAGACATGCACTGATGCCCAGTAACAAAGACACAGACTTACACCAAGTAACACAGACATACTCTGACACCAAGTAACAAAGACAGACAATTACACCAAGTAACAAAGACATACACTTACACCAAGTATTTTGACATACACTGACACCAAGTAACAAAGACATACACTGATACCCAGTAACGCAGACACACACTTACACCCAGTAAAAAAGACATACATTGACACCAAGTCACAAAGACATACACTGATACCAAGTCACAAAGACATACACTGATGCCCAGTAACACAGACACACACTGACAGCAAGTAACAAAGACATACACTGACACCAAGTAACAAAGACATACACTTACACCAAGGAACAAAGACACACACTGACACCAAGTAACACAGACATACACTGACACCAAGTAACAAAGGCAGACAATTACACCAAGTAACAGAGACATACACTAACACCAAATATTTTGACATCCACTGACACCAAGTAACAAAGACATACACTGATACCAGGTAACACAGACACACAGGGACACCAAGTAACAAAGACACAGACTTACACCAAGTAACACAGACACACACTGACACCCAGTAACACAGACACACACTTACACCAAGTAACACAGACATACACTGACACCAAGTAACAAAGACACACACTGACACCCAGTAACACAGGCACACACTTACACCAAGTAACAAAGACATACACTGACACCAAGTCACAAAGACACACACTGGCACCACGTAACAAAGACATACACTTACACCAAGTAACAAAGACATACACTGACACCAAGTCACAAAGACACACACTGGCACCAAGTAACAAAGACATACACTGACACCAAGCCACAAAGACATACACTGATACCCAGTAACAAAGACATACGCTGATACCCAGTAACACGGATGCACAATTACACAAAGTAACAAAGACACACACTGATACCCAGTAACACAGACACACACTTACACCAAGTAACAAAGACATACACTGATACCAGGTAACACAGACACACAGGGACACCAAGTAACAAAGACACAGACTTACACCAAGTAACACAGACACACACTGACACCCAGTAACACAGACACACACTTACACCAAGTAACACAGACATACACTGACACCAAGTAACAAAGACACACACTGACACCCAGTAACACAGGCACACACTGGGGTGTGGGGGCACATTGGCGCAGTGGTTAGCACCGCAGCCTCACAGCTCCAGGGACCCGGGTTCGATTCTGGGTACTGCCTGTGCGGAGTTTGCAAATTCTCCCTGTGTCTGCGTGGGTTTGCTCCCGGTGCTCCGGTTTCCTCCCACATGCCAAAGACTTGCAGGTTGATATGTTAATTGGCCATCATAAATTGCCCCTAGTATAGGTAGGTGGTAGGGAAATATATAGGGATAGGTGGGGATGTGATAGGAATACCGGATTCGTGTAGGATGAGTGTAAATGGGTGGTTAATGGTCGGCACAGACTCGGTGGGCCGAAGGGCCTGTTTAAGTGCTGTAACTCTAAACTAAACTAAATACTGACACCTCGTGTCACAGACACACACTGACAAACAGTAAAAAAGACATACACTGACACCAAGTCACAAAGGCATACACGGATGCCCAGTAACACAGACACACAGTGACACTAAGTAACAAAGACATACACTGACACCAAGTAACAAAGACATACACTTACACCAAGTAACAAAGACATACACTTACACCAAGTATTTTGACATACACTGACACCAAGTAACAAAGACATACACTGATACCCAGTAACAATGACACACACTGATACCCAGTAAAAAAGACTTACACTGACACCAAGTCACAAAGACATACACGGATGCCCAGTAACACAGACACACACTGACACTAAGTAACAAAGACATACACTGACACCAAGTAACAAAGACATACACTTACACCAAGTAACAAAGACATACACTTACACCAAGTATTTTGACATACACTTACACCAAGTAATAAAGACAGACACATACACCAAGTCACACAGACATACACTTACACCAAGTATTTTGACATACACTGACACCCAGTAACAAAGACATTCCCTGACAGGTCACAAACACATACAATGACACCAAGTAACAAAGACATAAACTTACACCAAGTAACAAAGACACACACTTACACCAAGTAACACAGACACACACTGACACTAAGTAACAAAGACATACACTGACACCAAGTAACAAAGACATACACTTACACCAAGTAACAAAGACATACACTTACACCAAGTATTTTGACATACACTGACACCAAGTAACAAAGACATACACTGATACCCAGTAACAATGACACACACTGATACCCAGTAAAACAGACGCACACTTACACCAAGTAATAAAGACATACACATACACCAAGTAACACAGACATACACTTACAACAAGTATTTTGACATACACTGACACCCAGAAACAAAGACATTCCCTGACAACAAGTCACAAACACATACAATGACACCAAGTAACAAAGACATACACTTACACCAAGTAACGAAGACACACACTTACACCAAGTAACACAGACAAACACTGACACCAAGTAACAAAGCCAGACAATTACACCAAGTAACAAAGACATACACCTACACCAAGTATTTTGACATACACTGACACCAAGTAACAAAGACAAACACTGATACCCAGTAACACAGACAAACACTTACAACAAGTAACAAAGACATACACTGGCACCAAGTCACAAAGACACACTCTTACACCAAGTAACAATGACATACACTGACACCAAGTCACAAACACATACACTGACACCAAGTAACAAAGACATACAATTACACCAAGTAACAAAGACATACACTGATGCCCAGTAACACAGACACACACTGACACCCAGTTAGAAACACACACTGACCCCCAGCAACACAGACACACAGTGACCCCCAGTAACACAGACATACACTGATACCCAGTAACACAGACACACACTTACACCAAGTAACAAAGGCATCCACTGACACCAAGTAACAATGACATACACTGATACCCAGTAACACAGACACACACTTACACCAAGTAACAAAGACAGACACTGATACCCATTAACACAGACACACATTTACACCAGGTAACAAAGACAAACACTTACACCAAGTAACACAGACATACTCTGACCCCCAGTAACACAGACACACACTTACACCGAGTAACAAAGAGACACACTGACACCCAGTAACAAAGACATACACTGACACCAAGTAACAAAGTCATACACTGATACCCAGTAACAAAGACACACACTTACACCAAGTCACAAAGACACACACTGACTCCAAGTAACAAAGACAAACACTGACACCAAGTCACAAAGACATACACTGATACCCAGTAACAAAGACATACACTGATACCCAGTAACACAGACGCACACTTACTCCAAGTAACAAAGACATACACTTACACCAGGTAACACAGACATACACTTACACCAAGTATTTTGACATACACTTACACCAAGTAACAAAGACACACACTGACACCCAGTAACAAAGACATTCACTGACAACAAGTCACAAACACATACAATGACACCAAATAACAAAGACATCCAATTACACCAAGTAACAAAGACACACACTTACACCAAGTAACACAGACATACACTGACACCAAGTAACAAAGACAGACAATTACACCAAGTAACAAAGACATACACCTACAGCAAGCATTTTGACATACACTGACACCAAGTAACAAAGACAGACACTGATACCCATTAACACAGACACACACTTACACCAGGTAACAAAGACAAACACTTACACCAAGTAACACAGACATACTCTGACCCCCAGTAACACAGACACACACTTACACCGAGTAACAAAGAGACACACTGACACCCAGTAACAAAGACATACACTGACACCAAGTAACAAAGTCATACACTGATACCCAGTAACAAAGACACACACTTACACCAAGTCACAAAGACACACACTGACTCCAAGTAACAAAGACAAACACTGACACCAAGTCACAAAGACATACACTGATACCCAGTAACAAAGACATACACTGATACCCAGTAACACAGACGCACACTTACTCCAAGTAACAAAGACATACACTTACACCAGGTAACACAGACATACACTTACACCAAGTATTTTGACATAAACTTACACCAAGTAACAAAGACACACACTGACACCCAGTAACAAAGACATTCACTGACAACAAGTCACAAACACATACAATGACACCAAATAACAAAGACATCCAATTACACCAAGTAACAAAGACACACACTTACACCAAGTAACACAGACATACACTGACACCAAGTAACAAAGACAGACAATTACACCAAGTAACAAAGACATACACCTACACCAAGCATTTTGACATGCACTGACACCAAGTAACAAAGACATACACTGATACCCAGTAACACAGACACACACTGACACCCAGTAACAAAGACATACACTGACACCAAGTAACAAAGACATACACTGATACCCAGTAACACAGACACACACTTACACCAAGTAACAAAGACATACACTGACACCAAATCACAAAGACACACACTGGCACCAAGTAACAAAGACATGCACTGACACCAAGTAACAAAGACAGACACTGATACCAAGTAACACAGACACACACTTACACCAAGTAACAAAGACACACTCTTACACCAAGTAACAATGACATACACTGACACCAAGTCACAAACACATACACTGACACCAAGTAACAAAGACATTCAATTACACCAAGTAACAAAGACATACACTGATACCCAGTAACACAGACACACACTGACACCCAGTTAGAAACACACACTGACCCCCAGCAACACAGACACACAGTGACCCCCAGTAACACAGACATACACTGATACCCAGTAACACAGACACACACTTACACCACGTAACAAAGGCATACACTGACACCAAGTAACAAAGACATACACTGATACCCAGTAACACAGACACACACTTACACCAAGTAACAAAGACAGACACTGATACCCATTAACACAGACACACACTTACACCAAGTAACAAAGACATACACTTACACCAAGTAACACAGACATACTCTGACCCCCAGTAACACAGACATACACTTTCACCCAGTAACACAGACACAATCTTACACCGAGCAACAAAGAGACACACTGACACCCAGTAACAAAGACATACACTGACACCAAGTAACAAAGTCATACACTGATACCCAGTAACAAAGACACACACTTACACCAAGTCACAAAGACACACACTGACACCAAGTAACAAAGACAAACACTGACACCAAGTCACAAAGACATACACTGATACCCAGTAACAAAGACATACACTGATACCCAGTAACACAGACGCACACTTACTCCAAGTAACAAAGACATACACTTGCACCAGGTAACACAGACATACACTTACACCAAGTATTTTGACATACACTTACACCAAGTAACAAAGACACACACTGACACCCAGTAACAAAGACATTCACTGACAACAAGTCACAAACACAGACAATGACACCAAATAACAAAGACATCCAATTACACCAAGTAACAAAGACACACACTTACACCAAGTAACACAGACATACACTGACACCAAGTAACAAAGACAGACAATTACACCAAGTAACAAAGACATACACCTACACCAATCATTTTGACATACACTGACACCAAGTAACAAAGACATACACTGACACCCAGTAACACAGACACACACTTACAGCAAGTAACAGAGACATACACTAACACCGAATATTTTGACATCCACTGACACCAAGTAACAAAGACATACACTGATACCAGGTAACACAGACACACAGGGACACCAAGTAACAAAGACACAGACTTACACCAAGTAACACAGACACAAACTGACACCCAGTAAGAAAGACACACACTTACACCAAGTAACACAGACATACACTGACACCAAGTAACAAAGACACACACTGATACCCAGTAACACAGACGCACACTTACTCCAAGTAACAAAGACATACACTTGCACCAGGTAACACAGACATACACTTACACCAAGTATTTTGACATACACTGACACCAAGTAACAAAGACATACACTGATACCCAGTAACGCAGACACACACTTACACCCAGTAAAAAAGACATACACTGACACCAAGTCACAAAGACATACACTGTTACCAAGTCACAAAGACATACACTGATGCCCAGTAACACAGACACACACTGACAGCAAGTAACAAAGACATACACTGACACCAAGTAACAAAGACATACACTTACACCAAGGAACAAAGACACACACTGACACCAAGTAACACAGACATACACTGACACCAAGTAACAAAGGCAGACAATTACACCAAGTAACAGAGACATACACTAACACCAAATATTTTGACATCCACTGACATCAAGTAACAAAGACATACACTGATACCAGGTAACACAGACACACAGGGACACCAAGTGACAACGACACAGACTTACACCAAGTAACACAGACACAAACTGACACCCAGTAACACAGACACACACTTACACCAAGTAACACAGACATACTCTGACACCAAGTAACAAAGACACACCCTGACACCCAGTAACACAGACATACACTGACACCAAGTAACAAAGACAGACAATTAAAACAAGTAACAAAGACATACACTTACAACAAGTATTTTGACATTCACTGACACCAAGTAACAAAGACACACACTGACACCCAGTAAAAAAGACTTACACTGACACCAAGTCACAAAACAATACACTGAGACCAAGTCGCAAAGACATGCACTGATGCCCAGTAACAAAGACACAGACTTACACCAAGTAACACAGACATACTCTGACACCAAGTAACAAAGACAGACAATTACACCAAGTAACAAAGACATACACTTACACCAAGTATTTTGACATACACTGACACCAAGTAACAAAGACATACACTGATACCCTGTAACGCAGACACACACTTACACCCAGAAAAAAAGACATACACTGACACCAAGTCACAAAGACATACACTGATACCAAGTCACAAAGACATACACTGATGCCCAGTAACACAGACACACACTGACAGCAAGTAACAAAGACATACACTGACACCAAGTAACAAAGACATACACTTACACCAAGGAACAAAGACACACACTGACACCAAGTAACACAGACATACACTGACACCAAGTAACAAAGGCAGACAATTACACCAAGTAACAGAGACATACACTAACACCAAATATTTTGACATCCACTGACACCAAGTAACAAAGACATACACTGATACCAGGTAACACAGACACACAGGGACACCAAGTAACAAAGACACAGACTTACACCAAGTAACACAGACACACACTGACACCCAGTAACACAGACACACACTTACACCAGGTAACACAGACATACACTGACACCAAGTAACAAAGACACACACTGACACCCAGTAACACAGGCACACACTTACACCGAGTAACAAAGAGACACACTGACACCCAGTAACAAAGACATACACTGACACCAAGTAACAAAGTCATACACTGATACCCAGTAACAAAGACACACACTTACACCAAGTCACAAAGACACGCACTGACACCAAGTAACAAAGACAAACACTGATACCCAGTAACACAGACACACACTTACACCAAGTAACAAAGACATACACTGGCACCAAGTCACAAAGACACACACTGACACCCAGTAACAAAGACATACACTGACACCAAGTAACAAAGAAAGACACTGATACCAAGTAACACAGACACACACTTACACCAAGTAACAAAGACACACTCTTACACCAAGTAACAACGACATACACTGACACCAAGTCACAAACACATACACTGACACCAAGTAACAAAGACATACAATTACACCAAGTAACAAAGACCTACACTGATACCCAGTAACACAGACACACACTGACACCCAGTTAGAAACACACACTGACCCCCAGCAACACAGACACACAGTGACCCCCAGTAACAAAGACATACACTGATACCCAGTAACACAGACACACACTTACACCAAGTAACAAAGGCATACACTGACACCAAGTAACAAAGACATACACTGACACCCAGTAACACAGACACACACTTACACCAAGTAACAAAGACAGACACTGATACCCATTAACACAGACACACACTTACACCAAGCAACAAAGACATACACTTACACCAAGTAACACAGACATACACTGACCCCCAGTAACACAGACATACACTGATACCCTGTAACAGACACACACTTACACCGAGTAACAAAGAGACACACTGACACCCAGTAACAAAGGCATACACTGACACCAAGTAACAAAGTCATACACTGTTACCCAGTAACAAAGACACACACTTACACCAAGTCACAAAGACACACACTAACACCAGGTAACAAAGACAAACACTGACACCAAGTCACAAAGACATACACTGATACCCAGTAACAAAAACATACACTGATACCCAGTAACACAGACGCACACTTACACCAAGTAACAAAGACACACACTTTCACCAAGTAACACAGACATACACTGACACCAAGTAACAAAGACAGATAATTACACCAAGTAACAAAGACATACACCTGCACCAAGTATTTTGACATACACTGACACCAAGTAACAAAGACATACACTGATACCCAGTAACACAGACACACACTTACCCCAAGTAACAAAGACATACACTGACACCAAATCACAAAGACACACACTGACACCCAGTAACAAAGACATACACAGACACCAAGTAACAAAGACCTACACTGACACCCAGTAACACAGACATACACTGACACCAAGTAACAAAGACAGACAATTACAACAAGTAACAAAGACATACACTTACAACAAGTATTTTGACATGCACTGACACCAAGTAACAAAGACACACACTGACACCCAGTAAAAAAGACTTACACTGACACCAAGTCACAAAAAAATACACTGAGACCAAGTCGCAAAGACATGCACTGATGCCCAGTAACAAAGACACAGACTTACACCACGTAACACAGACATACACTGACACCAAGTAACAAAGACAGACAATTACACCAAGTAACAAAGACATACACTTACACCAAGTATTTTGACATACACTGACACCAAGTAACAAAGACATACACTGATACCCTGTAACGCAGACACACACTTACACCCAGGAAAAAAGACATACACTGACACCAAGTCACAAAGACATACACTGATACCAAGTCACAAAGACATACACTGATGCCCAGTAACACAGACACACACTGACAGCAAGTAACAAAGACATACACTGACACCAAGTAACAAAGACATACACTTACACCAAGGAACAAAGACACACACTGACACCAAGTAACACAGACATACACTGACACCAAGTAACAAAGGCAGACAATTACACCAAGTAACAGAGACATACACTAACACCAAATATTTTGACATCCACTGACACCAAGTAACAAAGACATACACTGATACCAGGTAACACAGACACACAGGGACACCAAGTAACAAAGACACAGACTTACACCAAGTAACACAGACACACACTGACACCCAGTAACACAGACACACACTTACACCAAGTAACACAGACATACACTGACACCAAGTAACAAAGACACACACTGACACCCAGTAACACAGGCACACACTTACACCGAGTAACAAAGAGACACACTGACACCCAGTAACAAAGACATACACTGACACCAAGTAACAAAGTCATACACTGATACCCAGTAACAAAGACACACACTTACACCAAGTCACAAAGACACACACTGACACCAAGTAACAAAGACAAACACTGATACCCAGTAACACAGACACACACTTACACCAAGTAACAAAGACATACACTGGCACCAAGTCACAAAGACACACACTGACACCCAGTAACAAAGACATACACTGACACCAAGTAACAAAGAAAGACACTGATACCAAGTAACACAGACACACACTTACACCAAGTAACAAAGACACACTCTTACACCAAGTAACAACGACATGCACTGACACCAAGTCACAAACACATACACTGACACCAAGTAACAAAGACATACAATTACACCAAGTAACAAAGACCTACACTGATACCCAGTAACACAGACACACACTGACACCCAGTTAGAAACACACACTGACCCCCAGCAACACAGACACACAGTGACCCCCAGTAACAAAGACATACACTGATACCCAGTAACACAGACACACACTTACACCGAGTAACAAAGAGACACACTGACACCCAGTAACAAAGGCATACACTGACACCAAGTAACAAAGTCATACACTGTTACCCAGTAACAAAGACACACACTTACACCAAGTCACAAAGACACACACTAACACCAGGTAACAAAGACAAACACTGACACCAAGTCACAAAGACATACACTGATACCCAGTAACAAAAACATACACTGATACCCAGTAACACAGACGCACACTTACACCAAGTAACAAAGACACACACTTTCACCAAGTAACACAGACATACACTGACACCAAGTAACAAAGACAGATAATTACACCAAGTAACAAAGACATACACCTGCACCAAGTATTTTGACATACACTGACACCAAGTAACAAAGACATACACTGATACCCAGTAACACAGACACACACTTACCCCAAGGAACAAAGACATACACTGACACCAAATCACAAAGACACACACTGACACCCAGTAACAAAGACATACACAGACACCAAGTAACAAAGACCTACACTGACACCCAGTAACACAGACATACACTGACACCAAGTAACAAAGACAGACAATTACAACAAGTAACAAAGACATACACTTACAACAAGTATTTTGACATGCACTGACACCAAGTAACAAAGACACACACTGACACCCAGTAAAAAAGACTTACACTGACACCAAGTCACAAAAAAATACACTGAGACCAAGTCGCAAAGACATGCACTGATGCCCAGTAACAAAGACACAGACTTACACCACGTAACACAGACAAACACTGACACCAAGTAACAAAGACAGACAATTACACCAAGTAACAAAGACATACACTTACACCAAGTATTTTGACATACACTGACACCAAGTAACAAAGACATACACTGATACCCTGTAACGCAGACACACACTTACACCCAGGAAAAAAGACATACACTGACACCAAGTCACAAAGACATACACTGATACCATGTCACAAAGACATACACTGATGCCCAGTAACACAGACACACACTGACAGCAAGTAACAAAGACATACACTGACACCAAGTAACAAAGACATACACTTACACCAAGGAACAAAGACACACACTGACACCAAGTAACACAGACATACACTGACACCAAGTAACAAAGGCAGACAATTACACCAAGTAACAGAGACATACACTAACACCAAATATTTTGACATCCACTGACAACAAGTAACAAAGACATACACTGATACCAGGTAACACAGACACACAGGGACACCAAGTAACAAAGACACAGACTTACACCAAGTAACACAGACACACACTGACACCCAGTAACACAGACACACACTTACACCAAGTAACACAGACATACACAGACACCAAGTAACAAAGACACACACTGACACCCAGTAACACAGGCACACACTTACACCGAGTAACAAAGAGACACACTGACACCCAGTAACAAAGACATACACTGACACCAAGTAACAAAGTCATACACTGATACCCAGTAACAAAGACACACACTTACACCAAGTCACAAAGACACACACTGACACCAAGTAACAAAGACAAACACTGATACCCAGTAACACAGACACACACTTACACCAAGTAACAAAGACATACACTGGCACCAAGTCACAAAGACACACACTGACACCCAGTAACAAAGACATACACTGACACCAAGTAACAAAGAAAGACACTGATACCAAGTAACACAGACACACACTTACACCAAGTAACAAAGAGACACTCTTACACCAAGTAACAACGACATACACTGACACCAAGTCACAAACACATACACTGACACCAAGTAACAAAGACATACAATTACACCAAGTAACAAAGACCTACACTGATACCCAGTAACACAGACACACACTGACACCCAGTTAGAAACACACACTGACCCCCAGCAACACAGACACACAGTGACCCCCAGTAACAAAGACATACACTGATACCCAGTAACACAGACACACACTTACACCAAGTAACAAAGGCATACACTGACACCAAGTAACAAAGACATACACTGATACCCAGTAACACAGACACACACTTACACCAAGTAACAAAGACAGACACTGATACCCATTAACACAGACACACACTTACACCAAGCAACAAAGACATACACTTACACCAAGTAACACAGACATACACTGACCCCCAGTAACACAGACATACACTGATACCCTGTAACACAGACACACACTTACACCGAGTAACAAAGAGACACACTGACACCCAGTAACAAAGGCGTACACTGACACCAAGTAACAAAGTCATACACTGATACCCAGTAACAAAGACACACACTTACACCAAGTCACAAAGACACACACTAACACCAGGTAACAAAGACAAACACTGACACCAAGTCACAAAGACATACACTGATACCCAGTAACAAAAACATACACTGATACCCAGTAACACAGACGCACACTTACACCAAGTAACAAAGACACACACTTTCACCAAGTAACACAGACATACACTGACACCAAGTAACAAAGACAGATAATTACACCAAGTAACAAAGACATACACCTGCACCAAGTATTTTGACATACACTGACACCAAGTAACAAAGACATACACTGATACCCAGTAACACAGACACACACTTACCCCAAGTAACAAAGACATACACTGACACCAAATCACAAAGACATACACTGACACCCAGTAACAAAGACATACACAGACACCAAGTAACAAAGACATACACTGATACCCAGTAACACAGACACACAATTACACCAAGTAACAAAGACACACTCTTACAACAAGTAACAATGACATACACTGACACCAAGTCACGAACACATACACTGACACCAAGTAACAAAGACATACAATTACACCAAGTAACAAAGACATACACTGATACCCAGTAACACAGACACACACTGACACCCAGTTAGAAACACACACTGACCCCGAGTAACATAGATACACAGTGACCCCCAGTAACACGGACATACACTTATACCCAGTAACACAGACACACACTTACACCAAGTAACAAAGTCATACACTGACACCAAGTAACAAAGACATACACTGATACCCAGTGACACAGACGCACACTTACACCAAGTAACAAAGACAGACACTGATGCCCAGTAACACAGACACACACTTACACCAAGTAACAAAGACATACACTTACTCCAAGTTCTACAGACATACACTGACCCCCAGTAACACAGACATACACTGATACCCTGTAACACAGACACACACTTACACCAAGTAACAAAGAGACACACTGACACCCAGTAACAAAGACATACACTGACACCAAGTAACAAAGTCATACACTGATACCCAGTAACAAAGACACACACTTACACCAAGTAACAAAGACATACACAGACACCAAGTCACAAAGACACACACTGATACCCAGTAACACAGACACACACTTACACCTAGTAACAAAGACACACACTGATACCCAGTAACACATACACACACTTCCACCAAGTAACAAAGACATACACTGACACCCAGTAACAAAGGCATTCACTGACAACAAGTCACCAACACATACAATGACACCAAGTAACAAAGACATACACTTACACCAAGTAACAAAGACACACACTTACACCAAGTAACACAGACACACACTTACACCAAGTAACAAAGAGACACACTGACACCAAGTGACAAAGACATACACTTACACCAAGTAACAAAGACACACACTTACACCAAGTAACACAGACACACACTTACACCAAGTAACAAAGAGACACACTGACACCAAGTGACAAAGACATACACTGACACCAAGTCACAAAGTCACACACTGACACCCAGTAACAAAGACATACACTGACACCAAGTAACAAAGACATACACTTACACCAAGTAACAAAGACACACACTTACACCAAGTAACACAGACACACACTTACACCAAGTAACAAAGAGACACACTGACACCAAGTGACAAAGACATACACTGACACCAAGTCACAAAGTCACACACTGACACCCAGTAACAAAGACATACACTGACACCAAGTCACAAAGACATACACTGATACCCAGTAACAAAGACATACACTGATACCCAGTAACACAGACGCACACTTACACCAAGTAACAAAGACATACACTTACACCAGGTAACACAGACATACACTTACACCAAGTATTTTGACATACACTTACACCAAGTAACTAAGACATACACTGAAACCCAGTAACAAAGACATTCACTGACAACAAGTCACAAACACATACAATGACACCAAATAACAAAGACATACACTTACACCAAGTAACAAAGACACACACTTGCACCAAGTAACACAGATATACACTGACACCAAGTAACAAAGACAGACAATTACACCAAGTAACAAAGACATACACCTACACCAAGTATTTTGACATACACTGACACCAAGTAACAAAGACATACACAGATACCCAGTAACACAGACACACACTTACAACAAGTAACAAAGACATACACTGACATCCAGTATCAAAGACATACACTGACACCAAGTAACAAAGACATACACTGATACCCAGTAACACAGACACACAGTTACACCCAGTAACAAAGACATACACTGACAACAAGTCACCAACACATACAATGACACCAAGTAACAAAGACATACACTTACACCAAGTAACAAAGACACACACTTACACCAAGTAACACAGACACACACTTACACCAAGTAACAAAGAGACACACTGACACCAAGTGACAAAGACATACACTGACACCAAGTCACAAAGTCACACACTGACACCCAGTAACAAAGACATACACTGACACCAAGTCACAAATACATACACTGATACCCAGTAACAAAGACATACACTGATACCCAGTAACACAGACGCACACTTACACCAAGTAACAAAGACATACACTTACACCAGGTAACACAGACATACACTTACACCAAGTATTTTGACATACACTTACACCAAGTAACTAAGACATACACTGAAACCCAGTAACAAAGACATTCACTGACAACAAGTCACAAACACATACAATGACACCAAATAACAAAGACATACACTTACACCAAGTAACAAAGACACACACTTGCACCAAGTAACACAGATATACACTGACACCAAGTAACAAAGACAGACAATTACACCAAGTAACAAAGACATACACCTACACCAAGTATTTTGACATACACTGACACCAAGTAACAAAGACATACACAGATACCCAGTAACACAGACACACACTTACAACAAGTAACAAAGACATACACTGACATCCAGTATCAAAGACATACACTGACACCAAGTAACAAAGACATACACTGATACCCAGTAACACAGACACACAGTTACACCCAGTAACAAAGACATACACTGACACCAAGTAACAAAGACAGACACTGATACCCAGTAACACAGACACACACTTACACCAAGTAACAAAGACATACACTGACACCAAGTCACAAAGACACACACTGGCACCAAGTAACAAAGACATACACTGACACCAAGCCACAAAGACATACACTGATACCCAGTAACAAAGACACACACTGATACCCATTAACACAGACACACACTTACACCAAGTAACAAAGACATACACTGATACCAGGTAACACAGACACACAGGCACACCAAGTAACAAAGACACAGACTTACACCAAGTAACACAGACACACACTGACACCCAGTAACACAGACACACACTTACACCAAGTCACAAAGACATCCACTGATGCCCAGTAACACAGACACACACGGACACCAAGTAACAAAGACATACACTGACACCAAGTAACAAAGACATACACTTACACCAAGTAACAAAGACACACACTTACACCAAGTAACACAGACATACACTGACACCAAGTAACAAAGACAGACAATTACACCAAGTAACAAAGACATACATTTACACCAAATATTTTGACATGCACTGACACCAAGTAACATACACATACCCAGTAACACAGACACACACTTACACCAAGTAACACAGACATACACTGACACCAAGTAACAAAGACATGCACTGATACCCGGTAACAAAGACACATACTTACACCAAGTAAAAAAGACAGACACTGATACCCAGTAACGCAGACATACACTTACACCAAGTATTTTGACATACACTGACACCAAGTAACAAAGACATACACTGACACCAAGTCACAAAGACACACACTGACACCCAGTAACACAGACATACACTGACAACAAGTAACAAAGACATACACTGATACCCAGTAACACAGACACACACTTACACCAAGTAACAAAGACATACACTGACACCAAGTCGCAAAGACACACACTGACTCCCAGTAACAAAGACATACACTGAAACCAAGTCACAAAGACATACACTGATACCCAGTAACAAAGACATACACTGATACCCAGTAACACAGACGCACACTTACAACAAGTAACAAAGGCATACACTAACACCAAGTAACACAGACATACACTGACACCAACTATTTTGACTTACACTTACACCAAGTAACAAAGACATACACTGACACCCAGTAACAAAGACATACACTGACAACAAGTCACAAACACTTACACTGACACCAAGTAACAAAGACATTCACTTACACCAAGTAACAAAGCCATACACTGACACCCAAGAACACAGACACAAACTGACACCAAATAACAAAGACATACACTTACACCAAGTAACAAATACATACACTGACAAGAAGTAACAAAGACACATACTTACACCAAGTAACACAGACATACACTGACACCAAGTAACAAAGACAGAAAATTACACCAAGTAACAAAGACATACACTTACACCAAGTATTTCGACATACACTTACACCAAGTAACAAAGACACACACTGATACCCGGTAACACAGACACACGCTTACACCAAGTAATAAAGACATACACTGATACCCAGTAACACAGGCACACACTTACTCCAAGTAACAAAGACGTACACTGACACCAAGTCACAAAGACACACACTGACACCCAGTAACAAAGACATACACTGACACCAAGTCACAAAGACATACACTGATACCCAGTAACAAAGAGATACACTGATACCCAGTAACACAGACACACACTTACACCCAGTAACGAAGACATACACTGACACCAAGTAACAAAGACATACACTAACACCAAGTCACAAAGACACACACTGACACCCAGTAACAAAGACATACACTGACACCAAGTCACAAAGACATACACTGATACACAGTAACAAAGACATACACTGATACCCCGTTACACAGACACACACTTACACCAAGTAACAAAGACAAACACTGATACCCAGTAACACAGACACACACTTACGCCAAGTAACAAAGACATACACTGACACCCAGTAACAAAAACTTACACTGACAACCAGTAACACAGACACACACGGACACCAAGTCACAAAGACACACACTTACACCAAGTAACACAGCCACACACTGACACCCAGTGTCACAAACAAACACAATGACACCCAGTAACAAAGACACACACTGATACCCAGCAACACAGTCGTACACTTACACCAAGTAACAAAGACATACACTGTAACCAAGTAACAAAGACATTTACTTACACCAAGTAACACAGACATACACTGACAACAAGTATTTTGACATACACTTACACCAAGTAACAAATACATACACTGACACCCAGTAACACAGACACACACTTTCACCAAGTAACAAAGACACACACTGATACCCAGTAACTCAGACACACACTTGCACCAAGTAACAAAGACATACACTGACACCCAGTAACAAAGACATACACTGACACCCAGTAACACAGACACACACGGACACCAAGTAACAAAGACACACACTTACACCAAGTAACACAGACACACACTAACCCCCAGTAACACAGACACACACTTACACCAAGTAACAAAGACATGCACAGACACCAAGTAACAAAGACATACACTGATACCCAGTGACACAGACGCAACTTACACCAAGTAACAAAGTCATACACTGACACCAAGTAACAAAGACATACACTGATACCCAGTAACACAGACATACACTTACACCAAGTAGCACAGAAACACACTTGCATTAAGTATTTTGACAAACAATTACACCAAGTCACAAAGACATACACTGAAACCCAGTAACAAAGAAATCCACTGACAACAAGTCACAAAAACATACACTGACACCAAGGAACAAAGACATACACTTAAACCAAGTAACAAAGACATACACTGACACCCAGGAACACAGACACAGACTGACACCAAGTAACAAAGACACACACTTACACCAAGTAACAAAGACAGACACTGACAAGAAGTAACAAAGACACACACTTACACCAAGTAACACAGACATACACTGACACCAAGTAACAAAGACATAAACTTGCACCATGTATTTTGACATACACTGACACCAAGTAACAAAGACATACACTGATACCCAGTAACACAGACACACACTTACACCAAGTAACAAAGACATACACTGACACCAAGTCAGAAAGACACGCACTCACACCCAGTAACAAAGACATACACTGACACCAAGTAACAAAGACATACACTGGCACCAAGTCACAAAGACATTTCCTGATACCCAGTAACACAGACGAACACTTACACCGAGTAACAAAACATTCACTTACACCAAGTAAGACAGACAAACACTTACACCAACTATTTTGACCTCCACTGACACCCAGTAACAAAGACATCCACGGACAACAAGTAACAAAGAGATACACTTACACCAAGTAACAAAGACATACACTGACATCCAGGAACACAGACACACACTGACACCAAGTAACAAAGACACACACTTACACCAAGTAATAAAGACATACACTGACAAGAAGTAACAAAGACACACACTTACTCCAAGTGACACAGACATACACTGACACCAAGTAACAAAGACAGAAATTTACACCAAGTAACAAAGACATACACTTACACCAAGTATTTTGACATACACTGACACCAAGTAACAAAGACATACACTGATACCCAGTAACACAGACACACACTTACACCAAGTAACAAAGACAGTCACTGACAAGAAGTAACAAAGACACACAATTACACCAAGTAACACAGACATACACTGACACCAAGTCACAAAGACATACACTGATACCCAGTAACACAGACGAACACTTACACCTAGTAACAAAACATTCACTTGCACCAAGGAAGACAGACATGCACTTACACCAACTATTTTGACATCCACTGACACCCAGTAACAAAGACACACACTGACACCAAGTAACAAAGACACACACTTACACCAAGTAACAAAGACATACACTGATACCCAGTGACACAGACGCAACTTACACCAAGTAACAAAGACATACACTGACACCAAGTAACAAAGACATACACTGATACCCAGTAACACAGACGCACACTTACACCAAGTAACAAAGACATACACTTACACCAAGTAACAAAGACATACACTTGCACCAAGTATTTTGACAAACAATCACACCAAGTCACATAGACATACACTGAAACCCAGTAACAAAGAAATCCACTGACAACAAGTCACAAAAACATACAGTGACACCAAGTAACAAAGACATACACTTACACCAAGTAACAAAGACATACACTGACACCCAGGAATACAGACACAAACTGACACCAAGTAACAAAGACACACACTTACACCAAGTAACAAAGACAGTCACTGACAAGAATTAACAAAGACACACAATTACACCAAGTAACACAGACATACACTGACACCAAGTAACAAAGACATAAACTTGCACCAAGTATTTTGTCATACACTGACACCAAGTAACAAAGACATACACTGATACCCAGTAACACAGACACACACTTACACCAAGTAACAAAGACATACACTGATACCCAGTAACACAGACGAACACTTACACCTAGTAACAAAACATTCACTTCCACCAAGAAAGACAGACATACACTTACACCAACTATTTTGACATCCACTGACACCCAGTAACAAAGACATCAACGGACAACAAGTAACAAAGACATACACTTACACCAAGTAACAAAGACATACACTGACACCCAGGAACACAGACACACACTGACACCAAGTAACAAAGACACAGACTTACACCAAGTAACAAAGACACACACTGACACCAAGTAACAAAGACAGAAATTTACACCAAGTAACAAAGACATACACTTACACCAAGTATTTTGACATACACTGACACCAAGTAACAAAGACATACACTGATACCCAGTAACACAGACACACACTTACACCAAGTAACAAAGACATAAACTGACACCAAGTCACAAATACATACACTGATAGCCAGTAACACAGACGAACACTTACACCTAGTAACAAAACATTCACTTACACCAAGTAAGACAGACATACACTTACACCAACTATTTTGACATCCACTGACACCCAGTAACAAAGACATCCACGGACAACAAGTAACAAAGACATACACTTACACCAAGTAACAAAGACATACACTGACTCCCAGGAACACAGACACACACTGACACCAAGTAACAAAGACACACACTTACACCAAGTAACACAGACATACACTGACACCAAGTAACAAAGCCAGACAATTACACCAAGTAACAAAGACATACACCTACATCAAGTATTTTGACATACACTGACACCAAGTAACAAAGACAAACACTGATACCCAGTAACACAGACAAACACTAACACCAAGTAACAAAGACATACACTGGCACCAAGTCACAAAGACACACACTGACATCCAGTAACAAAAACATACACAGACACCAAGTAACAAAGACATACACTGATACCCAGTAGCACAGACACACACTTACACCAAGTAACAAAGACATACATTGACACCAAGTAACAATGACATACACTGACACCAAGTCACAAGCACATACACTGACACCAAGTAACAAAGACATACAATTACACCAAGTAACAAAGACATACACTGATACCCAGTAACACAGACACACACTGACACCCAGTTAGAAACACACACTGACCCCCAGCAACACAGACACACAGTGACCCCCAGTAACACAGACATACACTGATACCCAGTAACACAGACACACACTTACACCAAGTAACAAAGGCATCCACTGACACCAAGTAACAATGACATACACTGATACCCAGTAACACAGACACACACTTACACCAAGTAACAAAGACAGACACTGATACCCATTAACACAGACACACACTTACACCAATTAACAAAGACATACACTGACACCAAGTAACAAAGACATACACTGATACCCAGTAACACAGACACACACTTACACCAATTAACAAAGATATACACTGACACCAAGTAACTAAGACAGACAATTACACCAAGTAACAAAGACAAACACTTACACCAAATAACGCAGCCATACACTGACACCAAGTAACAAAGACATACACTGTTACCCAGTAGCACAGCCACACACTTATACCAAGTGACACAGACACACACTTACAGCAAGTAACACAAACACTCACTTACACCAAGTAGCAAAGACATACACTGACACCAAGTATCAAAGACATACAATTACACCAAGTAACAAAGACACACACTTACACCAAGTAACACAGACATACACTGACACCAAGTAACAAAGACATACACTGTTACCCAATAACACAGACACACACTTACACCAATTAACAAAGACATACACTGATACCAAGTAACACAGACACACACTTACACCAAGTAACACAGACACTCACTTACACCAAGTAACAAATACATACACTGACACCAAGTAACAAAGACCTACACTTACACCAAGTAACACAGACATACACTGACACCAAGTAACAAAGACATACAATTACTCCAAGTAACAAAGACAGTCACTTACAGCAAGTAACAAAGATATACATTTATACCAAGTAACACAGACATACACTGACACCAAGTCACAAAGACAGACACTGACACGCAGTAACAAAGACAAACAATGACACCAAGTAACAAAGACAGACACTGACACCCAGTAACAAAGAGGGACAATGACACCACGTCCCAAAGACATACAATTACACCAAGTAACAAAGACACACACTTACACCAAGTAACTCAGACATACACTGACACCAAGTAACAAAGACATACACTGTTACCCAGTAACACAGACACACACTTACACTAAGTAACAAAGACATGCACTGATACCAAGTAACACAGACACACACTTACACCAAGTAACACAGACATACAATGACACCAAATAACAAAGGCATACACTGATACCCAGTAACACAGACACACACTTACACCAAGTAACAAAGACATACAGTGACAACAAGTCACAGAGACATACCCTGACACCCTGAAACGCAGACACACACGGACAACAAGTAACAAAGACGCAGACTTAAACCAAGTAACACAGACATACACTGACACCCAGTAACACCAACAAACACACTGACACCAAGTAACACAGACATACACTGACACTAAGTAACAAAGACATACACTCATACCCAGTAACACAGGCACACACTGGGATGGGGGGGGGGGGCACATTGGCGCAGTGGTTAGCACCGCAGCCTCACAGCTCCATGGATCCGGGAACAATTCTGGGTACTGCCTGTGCGAAGTTTGCAAGTTCTCACTGTGTCTGCGTGGGTTTCCTCCGGGTGCTCCGGTTTCCTCCTACATGCCAAAGACTTGCAGGTTCATTGGTTAATTGGCCTTCATAAATTGCCCCCAGTATAAGTAGGTGGTAGGGAAATATACAGGGACAGGTGGGAATGTGATCGGAATACGGGATTAGTGTAGGATTAGTATAAATGGGTTGTTGATGGTCGGCACAGACTCGGTTGACCGAATTGCTTGTTTTAGTGCTGGATCTCTAAACTAAACTAAATACTGACACCTAGTGTCACAGACACACTCTGACACCCAGTAACACAAACAAACACACACTGACACCCAGTAACACAGAGAAACACTGATACACAGTAACAAAGACATACACTGACACCAAGTAACACAGACACACACTGACACCCAGTAAAAAAGACATACACTTACTCCAAGTCACAAAGACATACACTGACAACAAGTCAAAAAGACATACACTGATGCCCAGAAGCACAGACACACACAGACACCAAGTAACAAAGACATCCACTGACACAAAGTAACAAAGACATACACTTACACCAAGTCACAAAGACATACACTGACACCAAGTCAAAACGACATACACTGATGCCCAGGAACACAGACACACACTGACACCAAGTAACAAAGACATACACTGACACAAAGTAACAAAGACATACACTTACACCAAGTACCAAAGACACACACTTACACCAAGGAACACAGACATACACTGACACCAAGTAACAAAGACAGACAATTACACCAAGTAACAAAGACATACACTTACACCAAGTATTTTGACATGCACTGACACCAAGTAACAAAGACATACACTGATACCCAGTAACAGAGACACACACTTACACCAAGTAACAAAGACATACACTGACACCAAGTCACAAAGACACACACTGACACCCAGTAACAAAGACATACACTGGCACCAAGTCACAAAGTCATACACTTATACACAGTAACACAGACACACACTTACACCAAGTAACAAAGACATACACTGATACCCAGTAACACAGACACACACTTACACCAAGTAACAAAGACATACACTGAAACCAAGTCACAAATAGACACACTGACACGCAGTAACAAAGACATACACTGACACCAAGTCACAAAGACATACACTGATACCAAGTAACAAAGACATACAATTACACCAAGTAACAAAGACAAACACTTACACCAAGTAACACAGACATACACTGACACCAAGTAACGAAGACATACACTGTGACCCAGTAACACAGTCACACACTTACAACAAGTAACAAAGACATACACTGATACCAAGTAACACAGCCACACACTTACACCAAGTAACACAGACACACACTTACACCAAGTAACAAAGACATACACTGACACCAAGTAACAAAGACATACACTTAAACCACGTAACACAGACATACACTGGCACCAAGTAACAAAGACATACAATTACAACAAGTAACAAAGACACACACTTACACCAAGTAACACAGACATACACTGACACCATGTAACAAAGACATGCACTGATACCCAGTAACACAGACATACACTGACACCAAGTAACAAAGACATACACTGACACCAAGAAACAAAGACATACACTGATACCCAGTAACACAGACACACACTTACACCAAGTAACAAAGACATACACTGACACCAGGTAACAAAGACATACACTGACACCAGTTCACAAAGACATACACTGATACCCAGTAACACAGACACACACTTACACCAAGGAACAAAGACACACACTGACACCAAGTAACAAAGACATCCACTGACACCAAGAAACAAAGACATACACTTACACCAAGTAACACAGACACACACTGACACCCAGTAACACAAACAAACACACACTGACACCCACTAACATAGAGAAGCACTGACACACAGTAACAAAGACATACACAGACAGACACTGACAACATGTAACAAAGACTAACAGAGACACACACTGACACCAAGTCACAAAGACAAACACTGACACCCAGTAACAAAGACATACACTGACACCAAGTCACAAAGACATACACTGATACCCAGTAACACAGACACACACTTCCACAAAGTATCAAAGACAAACACTGACACCAAGTAACAAATACATACACTTCCACAAAGTAACGCAGACATAAACTGACACCAAGTAACAAAGAAATACACTTAAACCAAGCAACACAGACATACACTGGCACCAACTAACAAAGACATACACTGACACCCACTAACACAGACACACACACACACCAAGTAACACAGACATACACTGACACCAGTTCACAAAGACATACACTGATACCCAGTAACACAGACACACACTTACAACAAGGAACAAAGACACACACTGACACCAAGTAACAACGACAGACACTGACACCAAGTAACAAACACATACACTGATATCCAGTAACACAGACACACACTTACACCAAGTAACAAAGACACACACTTACACCAAGTAACACAGACATACACTGACACCAAGTAACAAAGACATACACTGACACCAAGTAACAAAGACATAAAATGACACCCAGTAACAAAGACATACACTGACACAAAGTCACAAAGACATACAGTGACAACCAGTAACAAAGACATTCACTGACACCAAGTCACAAAGACATACACTGACACCAAGTAACAAAGACATACACTGATACCCAGTAACACAGACACACACTTTCACCAAGTAACAAAGACATACACTGACACCAAGTAACAAAGACAAACACTTACATCAAGTAACACAGACAGACACTGACACCAAGTATCAAAGACATACAATTACACCAAGTAACAAAGACACACACTTACACCAAGTAACACAGACATACACAGACACCAAGTAACAAAGACATACACTGTTACCCATTAACACAGACACACACTTACACCAAGTAACAAAGACATACACTGATACCAAGTAACACAGACACACACTGACACCAAGTAACAAAGATATACACTGATACCCAGTAACACAGACACACACTTACACCAAGTAACAAAGACATTCACTGACACCAAGCAACAAAGACAGACACTGACACCCAGTAACAAAGACAGACACTGACACCAAGTCACAAAGACATACACTGACAACAAGTAACAAAGACATACACTGATACCCAGTAACACAGACAAACACTTACACCAAGTAACAAAGACATACACTGACACCAAGTAACAAAGACATACACTGACACCAAGTAACACAGACATACATTGACACCAAGTAACACAGACATACAATTACACCAAGTAACACAGACATACAATTACACCAAGTAACACAGACATACACTGACACCTAGTAACAAAGACATACACTGTTACCCAGTAACACAGACACACACTTACACCAAGTAACAAAGACATACACTGACACCAAGTTACAAAGACATACACTTACACAAAGTAACAAAGACTTACACTCACACCAAGTAACACAGACATACACTGTCACCATGTAGCAAAGACATTCCCTGATACCCAGTAACACAGACACACACTTACACAAAGTAACAAAGATATACACTGATACCCAGTAACACAGACACACACTTACACCAAGTAACAAAGACATACACTGAAACCAAGTAACAAAGACATACACTGACACCAAGAAACAAAGACATACACTGATACCCAGTAACACAGACACACACTTACACCAAGTAACAAAGACATACACTGACACCAGGTAACAAAGACATACACTGACACCAGTTCACAAAGACATACACTGATACCCAGTAACACAGACACACACTTACACCAAGGAACAAAGGCACACACTGACACCAAGTAACAAAGACATCCACTGACACCAAGAAACAAAGACATACTCTTACACCAAGTAACACAGACACACACTGACACCCAGTAACACAAACAAACACACACTGACACCCACTAACATAGAGAAGCACTGACACACAGTAACAAAGACATACACAGACAGACACTGACAACATGTAACAAAGACTAACAGAGACACACACTGACACCAAGTCACAAAGACAAACACTGACACCCAGTAACAAAGACATACACTGACACCAAGTCACAAAGACATACACTGATACCCAGTAACACAGACACACACTTCCACAAAGTATCAAAGACAAACACTGACACCAAGTAACAAATACATACACTTCCACAAAGTAACGCAGACATAAACTGACACCAAGTAACAAAGAAATACACTTAAACCAAGCAACACAGACATACACTGGCACCAACTAACAAAGACATACACTGACACCCACTAACACAGACACACACACACACCAAGTAACACAGACATACACTGACACCAGTTCACAAAGACATACACTGATACCCAGTAACACAGACACACACTTACACCAAGGAACAAAGACACACACTGACACCAAGTAACAACGACAGACACTGACACCAAGTAACAAAGACATACACTGATATCCAGTAACACAGACACACACTTACACCAAGTAACAAAGACACACACTTACACCAAGTAACACAGACATACACTGACACCAAGTAACAAAGACATACACTGACACCAAGTAACAAAGACATAAAATGACACCCAGTAACAAAGACATACACTGACACAAAGTCACAAAGACATACAGTGACAACCAGTAACAAAGACATTCACTGACACCAAGTCACAAAGACATACACTGACACCAAGTAACAAAGACATACACTGATACCCAGTAACACAGACACACACTTTCACCAAGTAACAAAGACATACACTGACACCAAGTAACAAAGACATACACTTACATCAAGTAACACAGACAGACACTGACACCAAGTATCAAAGACATACAATTACACCAAGTAACAAAGACACACACTTACACCAAGTAACACAGACATACACAGACACCAAGTAACAAAGACATACACTGTTACCCATTAACACAGACACACACTTACACCAAGTAACAAAGACATACACTGATACCAAGTAACACAGACAGACACTGACACCAAGTAACAAAGATATACACTGATACCCAGTAACACAGACACACACTTACACCAAGTAACAAAGACATTCACTGACACCAAGCAACAAAGACAGACACTGACACCCAGTAACAAAGACAGACACTGACACCAAGTCACAAAGACATACACTGACAACAAGTAACAAAGACATACACTGATACCCAGTAACACAGACAAACACTTACACCAAGTAACAAAGACATACACTGACACCAAGTAACAAAGACATACACTGACACCAAGTAACACAGACATACATTGACACCAAGTAACACAGACATACAATTACACCAAGTAACACAGACATACAATTACACCAAGTAACACAGACATACACTGACACCTAGTAACAAAGACATACACTGTTGCCCAGTAACACAGACACACACTTACACCAAGTAACAAAGACATACACTGACACCAAGTTACAAAGACATACACTTACACCAAGTAACAAAGACTTACACTCACACCAAGTAACACAGACATACACTGTCACCATGTAGCAAAGACATTCCCTGATACCCAGTAACACAGACACACACTTACACCAAGTAACAAAGATATACACTGATACCCAGTAACACAGACACACACTTACACCAAGTAACAAAGACATACACTGAAACCAAGTAACAAAGACATACACTGACACCAAGTCACAAAGACAGACACTGACACACAGTAACAAAGACAAACACTGACACCAAGTAACGAAGACAGACACTGGCACCCAGTAACAAAGACAGACACTGACACCAAGTCACAAAGACATACACTGACACCAAGTATCAAAGACATAAATTTACACCAAGTAACGCAGACATACAATGACACCAAGTAACAAAGACATACAATTACACCAAGTAACAAAGACACGCACTTGCACCAAGCAACACAAACATATACTGACACCACGTAACAAAGACATACACTGTTATCCAGAAACACAGACAAACACTTGCACCAAGTAACAAAGACATACATTGATACCAAGTGACACAGACACACACTTACACCAAGTAACACAGACATACACTGACACCAAGTAACAAAGACATACACTGATACCCAGTAACACAGACACACACAGGGTGGCACATTGGCACAGTGGTTAGCAGCCTCACAGCTCCAGGGACCCGGGCTCGATTCTGGGTACCGCCTGTGCGGAGTTTGCAAGTTCTCCCTGTGTCTGTGTGGGTTTCCTCCGGGTTCTCCGGTTTCCTCCCACATGCCAAAGACTTGCAGGTTGATAGGTTAATTGGCCATTATGAATTGCCCCTAGTATAGGTAGGTGGTAGGGAAATATATAGGGACAGGTGGGAATGTGATAGGAATACGGGATTAGTGTCGGATTAGCATAAATGAGTGGTTGATGGTCGTCACAGACTCGGTGGGCCGAAGGGCCTGTTTAAGTGCTGTATCTCTAAACTAAACTAAATACTGACACCTAGTGTCACTGACACCCTGTAACACAGAGAAACACTGAAACACAGTAACAAAGACACACAATGACACCCTGTAACAAATACATACACTGATACCAAGTCACAAAGATATACACTGATACCCAGTAACACAGACACACACTTACACCAAGTAACAAAGACCTACACTGACACCAAGTAACAAAGACACACACTTGCACCATGTAACACAGACATACACTGACACCCAGTAACAAAGACATGCACTGATACCCAGTAACAAAGACACACACTTACACCAAGTAACAAAGACATCCTCTGACACCAAGTCACAAAGACACACACTGACACCCAGTAACAAAGACATACACTGACACCAAGTCACAAAGACATACACTGATACCCAGTAACACAGACACACACTTACACCAAGTCACAAAGACATACACTGATACCCAGTAACACAGACTCACACTTACACCAAGTAACACAGACATACACTGACACCAAGTAACAAAGACATACACTGATACCCAGTAACACAGACACACACATACATCAAGTAACAAGGACATACAGTGACACCCAGTAACAAAGACATACACTGACACCCAGTAACACAGACACACACGGATACCAAGTTACAAAGACACACACTTACACCAAGTAACACAGACAAACACTGACACAAAGTCACAAAGACATACTGTGACAACCAGTAACAATGACATTCACTGACACCAAGTCACAAAGACATACACTGACACCAAGTAACAAAGACATACACTGATACCCAGTAACACAGACACACACTTTCACCAAGTAACAAAGACAAACAATGACACCAAGTAACACAGACATACACTGACACCAAGTAACAAAGACATACAATTACACCAAGTAACAAAGACACACACTTACACCAAGTAACACAGACATACAGTGACACCCAGTAACACAGACATACACTGACACCAAGTAACAGAGACATACAATTAAACCAAGTAACAAAGACACACGCTTACACCAAGTAACAAAGACATACACTGATACCAAGTAACACAGACAGACACTGACACCAAGTAACAAATATATACACTGATACCCAGTAACACAGACACACACTTACACCAAGTAACAAAGACATACACTGACACCAAGTAACAAAGACAGACACTGACACACGGTAACAAAGACAAACACTGACACAAAGTAACGAAGAAAGACACTGACACCCAGTAACAAAAACAGACACTGACACCAAGTCACAAAGACATACACTTACACTAAGTAACACAGACATACACTGACACCAAGTAACAAAGACATACACTGTAACCCAATAACACAGACACACACTTACACCAAGTAACAAAAACATACACTGATACCAAGTAACACAGACACACACTTACACCAAGTAACAACGACATACACTGACACCAAGTAACAAAGACATACACTGATACCGAGTAACACAGGCACACACTTACACCAAGTAACAAAGACACACACTTACACCAAGTAACACAGACATACACTGACACCAAGTGACAAAGACATACACTGACACGAAGTAACAAAGACATACACTGACACCAGGTAACAAAGACATAAACTGACACCCAGTAACAAAGACATACACTGACACAAAGTCACAAAGACATACAGTGACAACCAGTAACAAAGACATTCACTGACACCAAGTCACAAAGACATACACTGACAGCAAGTAACAAAGACATACACTGATACCCAGTAACACAGACACACACTTTCACCAAGTAACAAAGACATACACTGACACCAAGTAACAAAGACATACACTTACACCAAGTAACACAGACAGACACTGACACCAAGTATCAAAGACATACAATTACACCAAGTAACAAAGACACACACTTACACCAAGTAACACAGACATACACAGACACCAAGTAACAAAGACATACACTGTTACCCATTAACACAGACACACACTTACACCAAGTAACAAAGACATACACTGATACCAAGTAACACAGACACACACTGACACCAAGTAACAAAGATATACACTGATACCCAGTAACACAGACACACACTTACACCAAGTAACAAAGACATTCACTGACACCAAGCAACAAAGACAGACACTGACACCAAGTAACAAAGACAGACACTGACACACGGTAACAAAGACAAACACTGACACCAAGTAACGAAGACAGACACTGACACCCAGTAACAAAGACAGACACTGACACCAAGTCACAAAGACATACACTGACAACAAGTAACAAAGACATACACTGATACCCAGTAACACAGACAAACACTTACACCAAGTAACAAAGACATACTATGACACCAAGTAACAAAGACATACACTGACACCAAGTAACACAGACATACATTGACACCAAGTAACACAGACATACAATTACACCAAGTAACACAGACATACAATTACACCAAGTAACACAGACATACACTGACACCTAGTAACAAAGACATACACTGTTACCCAGTAACACAGATACACACTTACACCAAGTAACAAAGACATACACTGACACCAAGTTACAAAGACATACACTTACACCAAGTAACAAAGACATACACTGATACCCAGTAACACAGACACACACAGGGTGGCACATTGGCACAGTGGTTAGCAGCATCACAGCTCCAGGGACCCGGGCTCGATTCTGGGTACCGCCTGTGCGGAGTTTGCAAGTTCTCCCTGTGTCTGCGTGGGTTTCCTCCGGGTGCTCCGGTTTCCTCCCACATGCCAAAGACTTGCAGGTTGATAGGTTAATTGGCCATTATGAATTGCCCCTAGTATAGGTAGGTGGTAGGGAAATATATTGGGACAGGTGGGAATGTGATAGGAATACGGGATTAGTGTCGGATTAGCATAAATGAGTGGTTGATGGTCGTCACAGACTCGGTGGGCCGAAGGGCCTGTTTAAGTGCTGTATCTCTAAACAAAACTAAATACTGACACCTAGTGTCACTGACACCCTGTAACACAGAGAAACACTGATACACAGTAACAAAGACACACAATGACACCCAGTAACAAATACATACACTGATACCAAGTCACAAAGATATACACTGATACCCAGTAACACAGACACACACTTACACCAAGTAACAAAGACCTACACTGACACCAAGTAACAAAGACACACACTTACACCATGTAACACAGACATACACTGACACCCAGTAACAAACACATGCACTGATACCCAGTAACAAAGACACACACTTACACCAAGTAACAAAGACATCCTCTGACACCAAGTCACAAAGACACACACTGACACCCAGTAACAAAGACATACACTGACACCAAGTCACAAAGACATACACTGATACCCAGTAACACAGACACACACTGACACCAAGTCACAAAGACATACACTAATACCCAGTAACACAGACTCACACTTACACCAAGTAACACAGACATACACTGACACCAAGTAACAAAGACATACACTGATACCCAGTAACACAGACACACACATACATCAAGTAACAAGGACATACAGTGACACCCAGTAACAAAGACATACACTGACACCCAGTAACACAGACACACACGGACACCGAGTTACAAAGACACACACTTACAACAAGTAACACAGACAAACACTGACACAAAGTCACAAAGACATACAGTGACAACCAGTAACAAAGACATTCACTGACACCAAGTCACAAAGACATACACTGACACCAAGTAACAAAGACATACACTGATACCCAGTAACACAGACACACACTTTCACCAAGTAACAAAGACGTACACTGACACCAAGTAACACAGACATACACTGACACCAAGTAACAAAGACATACAATTACACCAAGTAACAAAGACTCACACTTGCACCGAGTAACACAGACATACACTGTCACCATGTAGCAAAGACATTCCCTGATACCCAGTAACACAGACACACACTTACACCAAGTAACACAGATATACACTGATACCCAGTAACACAGACACACACTGGCACCAAGTAACAAAGACATACACTGAAACCAAGTCACAAAGACATTCACTGACACCCAGTAACAAAGACATACACTTACACCAAGTAACACAGACATACAATGACACCAAGTAACACAGACATACAATTACACCAAGTAACAAAGACACACACTTAAACCAAGTAACAAAGATATAAACTTACACCAAGTAACACAGACATACAATGACACCAAGTAACAAAGATATACACTGATACCCAGTAACACAGACACACACTGGCACCAAGTAACAAAGACATACACTGAAACCAAGTAACAAAGACATACACTGACACCAAGTCACAAAGACAAACACTGACACCAAGTAACGAAGACAGACACTGACACCCAGCAACACAGACATACACTGACACCAAGTAACACAGACATACAATTACACCAAGTAACAAAGACACACACTTACACCAAGTAACACAGACATACACTGACACCATGTAACAAAGACATGCACTGATACCCAGTAACAGAGACATACACTGACACCAAGTAACAAAGACATACACTGTCACCAACAAACAAAGACATACACTGATACCCAGTAACACAGACACACACATACATCAAGT
This sequence comes from Heterodontus francisci, assembly GCF_036365525.1. NCBI lineage: Eukaryota > Metazoa > Chordata > Chondrichthyes > Heterodontiformes > Heterodontidae > Heterodontus > Heterodontus francisci. The sequence goes on along the minus strand of NW_027142100.1, from coordinate 379,461 downwards.
AACAAGGACATACAGTGACACCCAGTAACAAAGACATACACTGACACCCAGTAACACAGACACACACGGACACCGAGTTACAAAGACACACACTTACAACAAGTAACACAGACAAACACTGACACAAAGTCACAAAGACATACAGTGACAACCAGTAACAAAGACATTCACTGACACCAAGTCACAAAGACATACACTGACACCAAGTAACAAAGACATACACTGATACCCAGTAACACAGACACACACTTTCACCAAGTAACAAAGACGTACACTGACACCAAGTAACACAGACATACACTGACACCAAGTAACAAAGACATACAATTACACCAAGTAACAAAGACACACACTTACACCAAGTAACACAGACATACAGTGACACCCAGTAACAAAGACATACACTGTTACCCATTAACACAGACACACGCTTACACCAAGGAACAAAGACATACACTGATACCAAGTAACACAGACACACACTGACACCAAGTAACAAAGATATACACTGATACCCAGTAACACAGACACACACTTACACCAAGTAACAATGACAAAATTTTGACACCAAGTAACAAAGACAGACACTGACACACGGTAACAAAGACAAACACTGACACCAAGTAACGAAGAAAGACACTGACACCCAGTAACAAAGACAGACACTGACACCAAGTCACAAAGACATGCACAGACACCAAGTAACACAGACATACAATGACACCAAGTAACAAAGACATACAATTACACCAAGTAACAAAGACACAGACTTGCACGAAGTAACACAGACATACACTGACACCAAGTAACAAAGACATGCACTGTAACCCAATAACACAGACACACACTTACACCAAGTAACAAAAACATACACTGATACCAAGTAACACAGACACACACTTACAGCAAGTAACAACGACATACACTGACACCAAGTAACAAAGACATACACTGATACCGAGTAACACAGGCACACACTTACATCAAGTAACAAAGACTCACACTTACACCAAGTAACACAGACATACACTGACACCAAGTGACAAAGACATACACTGACACCAAGTAACAAAGACATAAACTGACACCCAGTAACAAAGACATACACTGACACAAAGTCACTAAGACATACAGTGACACCCAGTAACAAAGACATACACTGACACCAAGTAACAAAGACATTCACTGACACCCAGTAACAAAGACATACACTTACACCAAGTAACACAGACATACACTGACACCAAGTAACACAGACATACAATTACACCAAGTAACAAAGACACACACTTAAACCAAGTAACAAAGACATACACTGACACCAAGTAACAAAGACATACAATTACACCAAGTAACAAAGACACACACTTACACCAAGTAACACAGACATACACTGACACCTAGTAACAAAGACATACACTGTTACCCAGTAACACAGACACACACTAACACCAAGTAACAAAGACATACACTGACACCAAGTTACAAAGACATACACTTACACCAAGTAACAAAGACTCACACTTGCACCGAGTAACACAGACATACACTGTCACCATGTAGCAAATACATTCCCTGATACCCAGTAACACAGACACACACTTACACCAAGTAACACAGATATACACTGATACCCAGTAACACAGACACACACTGGCACCAAGTAACAAAGACATACACTGAAACCAAGTCACAAAGACATTCACTGACACCCAGTAACAAAGACATACACTTACACCAAGTAACACAGACATTCACTGACACCAAGTAACACAGACATACAATTACACCAAGTAACAAAGACACACACTTAAACCAAGTAACAAAGACATAAACTTACACCAAGTAACACAGACATACAATGACACCAAGTAACAAAGATATACACTGATACCCAGTAACACAGACACACACTGGCACCAAGTAACAAAGACATACACTGAAACCAAGTAACAAAGACATACACTGACACCAAGTCACAAAGACAAACACTGACACCAAGTAACGAAGACAGACACTGACACCCAGTAACAAAGACAGACACTGACACCAAGTCACAAATACATACACTGACACCAAGTATCAAAGACATAAACTTACACCAAGTAACACAGACATACAATGACACCAAGTAACAAAGACATACAATTACACCAAGTAACAAAGACACACACTTGCACCAAGCAACACAAACATACACTGACACCACGTAACAAAGACATACACTGTTACCCAGAAACACAGTCACACACTTACACCAAGTAACAAAGACATACACTGACACCAAGTATCAAAGACATAAACTTACACCAAGTAACAAAGACATACACTGACACCAAGTAGCAAAGACATACAATTACACCAAGTAACAAAGACATACACTGTTACCCAGTAACACAGACACACACTTACACCAAGTAACAAAAACATACACTGATACCAAGTAACACAGACACACACTTACACCAAGTAACAACGACATACACTGACACCAAGTAACAAAGACATACACTGATACCGAGTAACACAGGCACACACTTACATCAAGTAACAAAGACTCACACTTACACCAAGTAACACAGACATACACTGACACCAAGTGACAAAGACATACACTGACACCAAGTAACAAAGACATAAACTGACACCCAGTAACAAAGACATACACTGACACCATGTAACAAAGACATACACTGACACCAAGTCACAAAGACATTCTCTGACACCCAGTAACAAAGACATACACTTACACCAAGTAACACAGACATACACTGACACCAAGTAACACAGACATACAATTACACCAAGTAACAAAGACACACTCTTAAACCAAGTAACAAAGACATACACTGACACCAAGTAACAAAGACATACAATTACACCAAGTAACAAAGACACACACTTACACCAAGTAACACAGACATACACTGACACCTTTTAACAAAGACATACACTGTTACCCAGTAACACAGACACACACTAACACCAAGTAACAAAGACATACACTGACACCAAGTTACAAAGACATACACTTACACCAAGTAACAAAGACTCACACTTGCACCGAGTAACACAGACATACACTGTCACCATGTAGCAAAGACATTCCCTGATACCCAGTCACACAGACACACACTTACACCAAGTAACAAAGATATACACTGATACCCAGTAACACAGACACACACAGGCACCAAGTAACAAAGACATACACTGATACCAAGTCACAAAGACATTCACTGACACCCAGTAACAAAGACATACACTTACACCAAGTAACACAGACATACACTGACGCCAAGTAACACAGACATACAATTACACCAAGTAACAAAGACACACACTTAAACCAAGTAACAAAGACATAAACTTACACCAAGTAACACAGACATACAATGACACCAAGTAACAAAGATATACACTGATACCCAGTAACACAGACACACACTGGCACCAAGTAACAAAGACATACACTGAAACCAAGTAACAAAGACATACACTGACACCAAGTCACAAAGACAAACACTGACACCAAGTAACGAAGACAGACACTGACACCCAGTAACAAAGACAGACACTGACACCAAGTCACAAATACATACACTGACACCAAGTATCAAAGACATAAACTTACACCAAGTAACACAGACATACAATGACACCAAGTAACAAAGAAATACAATTACTCCAAGTAACAAAGACACACACTTGCACCAAGCAACACAAACATACACTGACACCACGTAACAAAGACATACACTGTTACCCAGAAACACAGACACACACTTACACCAAGTAACAAAGACATACACTGACACCAAGTATCAAAGACATAAACTTACACCAAGTAACAAAGACATACACTGACACCAAGTAACAAAGACATACAATTACACCAAGTAACAAAGACATACACTGTTACCCAGTAACACAGACACACACTTACACCAAGTAACAAAGACATACACTGATACCAATTTACAAAGACATACACTTACACCAAGTAACAAAGACTCACACTTACACAAAGTAACACAGCCATACACTGTCACCATGTAGCAAAGACATTCCCTGATACCCAGTAACACAGACACACACTTACACCATTAACAAGGATATACACTGATACTCAGTAACACAGACACACACTGACACCATGTAACAAAGACATACACTCAAACCAAGTAACAAAGACATACACTGACACCAAGTCACAAAGACAGACACTGACACACAGTAACAAAGATAAACACTGACACCAAGTAACGAAGACAGACACTGACACCCAGTAACAAAGACAGACACTGACACCACGTCACAAAGACATACACTGACACCAAGTATCAAAGACATAAACTTACACCAAGTAACACAGACATACACTGACACCACGTAACAAAGACATACACTGATACCAAATAACACAGACACACACGTACACCAAGTAACACAGACATACACTGACACCAAGTAACAATGACATACACTTGCACCAAGCAACACAAATATACACTGACACAAAGTAACAAAGACATACACTGATACCCAGTAACACTGACACACACTTACACCAAGTAACACAGACATACACTGACACCAAGTAACAAAGACATACACTGATACCCAGTAACACAGACACACTCTGGGCGGCACATTGGCACAGTGGTTAGCAGCCTCACAGCTCCAGGGACCCGGGCTCGATTCTGGGTACCGCCTGTGCGGAGTTTGCAAGTTCTCCCTGTGTCTGCGTGTGTTTCCTCCGGGTGCTCCGGTTTCCTCCCACATGCCAAAGACTTGCAGGTTGATAGGTTAATTGGCCATTATAAATTGCCCCTAGTATAGGTAGGTGGTAGGGAAATATATAGGGACAGGTGGGGATGTGATAGGAATGCAAAAAAAGGAGGAAAAAATAACTTAAAATGACTAAAAATGTAAGTAAAGTGGGGGGCTGTCATGCTCTGAAAGTATTGAACTCAATGTTCAGTCCGGCAGGCTGTAGTGCGCCTAATCGGTAGATGAGATGCTGTTCCTCGAGCTTGCGTTGATGTTCACTGGAACACTGCAGCAATCCCAGGACAGAGATGTGAGCATGAGAGCAGGGGGGAGTGTTGAAATGGCAAGCAACCGGAAGCTCAGGGTCCTGCTTGCGGACTGAGCGGAGATGTTCCGCAAAGCGGTCACCCAGTCTGCGCTTGGTCTACCCAATGTAGAGGAGACCACACTGTGAGCAGCGAATACAGTATACTACATTGAAAGAAGTACAAGTAAATCGCTGCATCACCTGAAAGGAGTGTTTGCGGCCTGGGATAGTGAGGAGAGAGGAGGTAAATGGACAGGTATTACACCTCCTGCGATTGCAAGGAAAGGTGCCCTGGGACGGGGACGAGGTGGTGGGGGTAATGGAGGAGTGGACCAGGGTGTCGTGGAGGGAACGATCCCTTCGGAATGCTGACAGGGGAAGGGAGGGGAAGATGCGACTGGTAGTGGCATCACGCTGGAGGGGGCGAAAATGGCGGAGGATTATCCTTTGGATACGGAGGCTGGTGGGATGAAAAGTGAGGACAAGGGGAACCCTGTCACGGTTCTGGGAGGGAGGGGAAGGGGTGAGGGTAGAGGTGCGTGGAATGGGTCGGACACGGTTGAGGTCCCTGTCAACCACAGTGGGGGGAAATCCTCGGTTGAGGAAAAAGGAGGTCATATCAGAAGCACCGTCATGGAAGGTAGCATCATCAGAGCAGATGCGTCGGAGACGGAGAAACTAGGAGAATGGAATGGAGTTCTTTCAGGAGGTAGGGTGTGAAGAAGTGTAGTCGAGGTTGCTGTGGGAGTCAGTGGGCTTATAATGGATATTGGTAGACAACCTATCCCCAGAGATGGAGACAGAGAAGTCGAGGAAGGGAAGGGAAGTGTCAGAGATGGACCATGTAAAGGTGAGAGAAGGGTGGAAATTGGAAGCAAAGTTGTTGATAGGAATACGGGATTAGTGTAGGATTAGAATAAATGGGTGGTTGATGGTCGGTGGGCCGAAGGGCCTGTTTCAGTGCTGTATCTCTAATCTAAACTAAATACTGACACCTAGTGTCACAGACACAAACTGATACACAGTAACAAAGACATGCACAGACACCCAGTTACACAGACACACACTTACAACAAGTAACAAAGACGTACACTGACACCCAGTAACACAGACACACATGGAAACCAAGTAACAAAGACACACACATACACCAAGTAACACAGACACACACTGACACCCATTAACACAAACAAATACACTGACACCCAGTAACACAGACACACATTGACACCAAGTAACAAAGACATACACTGACACCCAGGAACACAGACACACACTGACACCAAGTAACAAAGACACACACTTATAACAAGTAACAAAGACATACACTGACACCAAGTAACAAAGACAAACACTTACACCAAGTAACAAAGACATACACTGATACCCAGTAACACAGACACACACTTACACCAAGTAACAAAGACATACACTGACACCCAGTAAAAAAGACATACACTGACACCAAGTCACGAAGACATACACTGATACCCAGTAACACAGACACACACTTACACCAAGTAACAAAGACAAACTCTGACACCAAGTAACAAAGACAGCCACTGACACACAGTAACACACTGACTCCCAGTAACACAGACACACACTAACACCAAGTAACAAAGACATACACTGACACCAAGTAACAAAAACATACACTGATACCCAGTAACACAGACACACACTTACACCAAGTAACAAAGACACACAATTACACCAAGTAACACAGACATACACTGACACCAAGTAACAAAGACATAAACAGACACCAAGTATCAAAGACATACACTGACACCAAGTCACAAAGACATTCACTGACACCCAGTAACCAAGACATACACTGACACGAAGTCACAAAGACATACACTGGCACCAAGTAACAAAGACATACACTGATACCCAGTAACACAGACACACACTTACACCAATTAACAAAGACATCCACTGACACCAAGTAACAAAGACATTCAATTACAACAAGTAACAAAGACAAACACTTACACCAAATAACGCAGCCATACACTGACACCACGTAACAAAAACATACACTGTTACCCAGTAGCACAGACACACACTTATACCAAGTAACAAAGACATACACTGATACCAAGTGACACAGGCACACACTTACACCAAGTAACACAAACACTCACTTACACCAAGTAGCAAATACATCCACTGACACCAAGTATCAAAGACATACAATTACACCAAGTAACAAAGATACACACTTACACCAAGTAACACAGACATACACTGACACCAAGTAACAAAGACATACACTGTTACCCAGTATCACAGACACACACTTACACCAAGTAACAAAGACATACACTGATATCAAGTAACACAGACACACACTTACACCAAGTAACACAGACACACACTTACACCAAGTAACAAATACATACACTGACACCAAGTAACAAAGACCTGCACTGACACCAAGTAACAAAGACATACAATTACACCAAGTAACAAAAACACACACTTGCAGCATGTAGCACAGACATGCACTGTCACCATGTAGCAAAGACATGCACTGATACCCAGTAACACAGACACACACTTACACCAAGTAACAAAGATATACATTGATACCCAGTAACACAGACACACACTTACACCAAGTAACAAAGACATACACTGACACCAAGTCACAAAGACAGACACTGACACCCAGTAACAAAGACAAACAATGACACCAAGTAACGAAGACAGACACTGACACCCAGTAACAAAAACAGACAATGACACCACGTCACAAAGACATACACTGACACCAAGTAACAAAGACATAAACTTACACCAAGTAACACAGACAAGCACTGACACCAAGTAACAAAGAAATACAATTACACCAAGTAACAAAGACACACACTTACACCAAGTAACTCAGACATACACTGACACCAAGTAACAAAGACATACACTGTTACGCAGTAACACAGACACACACTTACACCAAGTAACAAAGACATGCACTGATACCAAGTAAAACAGACACACACTTACACCAAGTAACACAGATATACAATGACACCAAGTAACAAAGACATACACTGATACCCAGTAACACAGACACACACTTACACCAAGTAACAAAGACATGCACTGATACCAAGTAACACAGACACACACTTACACCAAGTAACACAGACATACAATGACACCAAGTAACAAAGACATTCACAGATACCCAGTAACAAAGACATACACTTACACCAAGTAACACAGACATACACTGACACCAAGTAACACAGACAGCCACTGACACCAAGATACAAAGACATATACTTACACCAAGTAACACAGACACACACTCACACCCAGCAACACAAACAAACACACACTGACACCCAGTAACATAGAGAAACACTGACACACAGTAACAAAGACATACACAGACACCCAGTAACAAAGACATACACTTCCACAAAGTAACAAAGACAAACACTGACAACAAGTAACAAAGACATCTACTGACACCCAGTAACACAGACACACACTAACACCAAGTAACACAGACACACACTTACACCAAGTAACAAAGATATACATTGATACCCAGTAACACAGACACACACTTACACCAAGTAACAAAGACATACACTGACACCAAGTCACAAAGACAGACACTGACACCCAGTAACAAAGACAAACAATGACACCAAGTAACGAAGACAGACACTGACACCCAGTAACAAAGACATACAATGACACCACGTCACAAAGACATACACTGACACCAAGTAACAAAGACATAAACTTACACCAAGTAACACAGACAAGCACTGACACCAAGTAACAAAGAAATACAATTACACCAAGTAACAAAGACACACACTTACACCAAGTAACTCAGACATACACTGACACCAAGTAACAAAGACACACACTGTTACCCAGTAACACAGACACACACTTACACCAAGTAACAAAGACATGCACTGATACCAAGTAACACAGACACACACTTACACCAAGTAACACAGACATACAATGACACCAAGTAACAAAGACATACACTGATACCCAGTAACACAGACACACACTTACACCAAGTAACAAAGACTTGCACTGATACCAAGTAACACAGACACACACTTACACCAAGTAACACAGACATACAATGACACCAAGTAACAAAGACATTCACTGATACCCAGTAACAAAGACATACACTTACACCAAGTAACACAGACATACACTGACACCAAGTAACACAGACAGCCACTGACACCAAGATACAAAGACATATACTTACACCAAGTAACACAGACACACACTCACACCCAGCAACACAAACAAACACACACTGACACCCAGTAACATAGAGAAACACTGACACACAGTAACAAAGACATACACAGACACCCAGTAACAAAGACATACACTGACACCAAGTCACAAAGACATACACTAATACCCAGTAACACAGACACACACTTCCACAAAGTAACAAAGACAAACACTGACAACAAGTAACAAAGACATCTACTGACACCCAGTAACACAGACACACACTAACACCAAGTAACAAAGACATACACTGACACCAAGTAACAAAAACATACACTGATACCCAGTAACACAGACACACACTTACACCAAGTAACAAAGACACACAATTACACCAAGTAACACAGACATACTCTGACACCAAGTAACACAGACATACACTGACACCAAGTAACAAAGACATAAACAGACACCAAGTAACAAAGACATACACTGACACCAAGTCACAAAGACATTCACTGACACCCAGTAACCAAGACATACACTGACACGAAGTCACAAAGACATACACTGGCACCAAGTAACAAAGACATCCACTGATACCCAGTAACACAGACACACACTTACACCAATTAACAAAGACATACACAGACACCAAGTAACAAAGACATACAATTACACCAAGTAACAAAGAAAAACACTTACACCAAATAACGCAGCCATACACTGACACCAAGTAACAAAAACATACACTGTTACCCAGTAGCACAGACACACACTTATACCAAGTAACAAAGACATACACTGATACCAAGTGACACAGGCACACACTTACACCAAGTAACACAAACACTCACTTACACCATGTAGCAAAGACATACACTGACACCAAGTATCAAAGACATACAATTACACCAAGTAACAAAGATACACACTTACACCAAGTAACACAGACATACACTGACACCAAGTAACAAAGACATACACTGTTACCCAGTATCACAGACACACACTTACACCAAGTAACAAAGACATACACTGATACCAAGTAACACAGACACACACTTACACCAAGTAACACAGACACACACATACACCAAGTAACAAATACATACACTGACACCAAGTAACAAAGACCTGCACTGACACCAAGTAACAAAGACACACACTTACAGCAAGTAGCAAAGACATGCACTGTCACCATGTAACAAAGACATGCACTGATACCCAGTAACACAGACACACACTTACACCAAGTAACAAAGACATACACTGACACCAAGTCACAAAGACAGACACTGACACCCAGTAACAAAGACAAACAATGACACCAAGTAACGAAGACAGACACTGACACCCAGTAACAAAGACATACAATGACACCACGTCACAAAGATATACACTGACACCAAGTAACAAAGACATAAACTTACACCAAGTAACACAGACAAGCACTGACACCAAGTAACAAAGAAATACAATTACACCAAGTAACAAAGACACACACTTACACCAAGTAACTCAGACATACACTGACACCAAGTAACAAAGACACACACTGTTACCCAGTAACACAGACACACACTTACACCAAGTAACAAAGACATGCACTGATACCAAGTAACACAGACACACACTTACACCAAGTAACACAGACATACAATGACACCAAGTAACAAAGACATACACTGATACCCAGTAACACAGACACACACTTACACCAAGTAACAAAGACATGCACTGATACCAAGTAACACAGACACACACTTACACCAAGTAACACAGACATACAATGACACCAAGTAACAAAGACATTCACTGATACCCAGTAACAAAGACATACACTTACACCAAGTAACACAGACATACACATACACCAAGTAACACAGACAGCCACTGACACCAAGATACAAAGACATATACTTACACCAAGTAACACAGACACACACTCACACCCAGCAACACAAACAAACACACACTGACACCCAGTAACATAGAGAAACACTGACACACAGTAACAAAGACATACACAGACACCCAGTAACAAAGACATACACTGACACCAAGTCACAAAGACATACACTAATACCCAGTAACACAGACACACACTTCCTCAAATTAACAAAGACAAACACTGACAACAAGTAACAAAGACATCTACTGACACCCAGTAACACAGACACACACTAACACCAAGTAACAAAGACATACACTGACACCAAGTAACAAAAACATACACTGATACCCAGTAACACAGACAAACACTTACACCAAGTAACAAAGACACACAATTACACCAAGTAACACAGACATACTCTGACACCAAGTAACACAGACATACACTGACACCAAGTAACAAAGACATAAACAGACACCAAGTAACAAAGACATACACTGACACCAAGTCACAAAGACATTCACTGACACCCAGTAACCAAGACATACACTGACACGAAGTCACAAAGACATACACTGGCACCAAGTAACAAAGACATCCACTGATACCCAGTAACACAGACACACACTTACACCAATTAACAAAGACATACACAGACACCAAGTAACAAAGACATACAATTACACCAAGTAACAAAGAAAAACACTTACACCAAATAACGCAGCCATACACTGACACCAAGTAACAAAAACATACACTGTTACCCAGTAGCACAGACACACACTTATACCAAGTAACAAAGACATACACTGATACCAAGTGACACAGGCACACACTTACACCAAGTAACACAAACACTCACTTACACCATGTAGCAAAGACATACACTGACACCAAGTATCAAAGACATACAATTACACCAAGTAACAAAGATACACACTTACACCAAGTAACACAGACATACACTGACACCAAGTAACAAAGACATACACTGTTACCCAGTATCACAGACACACACTTACACCAAGTAACAAAGACATACACTGATACCAAGTAACACAGACACACACTTACACCAAGTAACACAGACACACACATACACCAAGTAACAAATACATACACTGACACCAAGTAACAAAGACCTGCACTGACACCAAGTAACAAAGACACACACTTACAGCAAGTAGCAAAGACATGCACTGTCACCATGTAGCAAAGACATGCACTGATACCCAGTAACACAGACACACACTTACACCAAGTAACAAAGACATACACTGACACCAAGTCACAAAGACAGACACTGACACCCAGTAACAAAGACAAACAATGACACCAAGTAACGAAGACAGACACTGACACCCAGTAACAAAGACATACAATGACACCACGTCACAAAGATATACACTGACACCAAGTAACAAAGACATAAACTTACACCAAGTAACACAGACAAGCACTGACACCAAGTAACAAAGAAATACAATTACACCAAGTAACAAAGACACACACTTACACCAAGTAACTCAGACATACACTGACACCAAGTAACAAAGACACACACTGTTACCCAGTAACACAGACACACACTTACACCAAGTAACAAAGACATGCACTGATACCAAGTAACACAGACACACACTTACACCAAGTAACACAGACATACAATGACACCAAGTAACAAAGACATACACTGATACCCAGTAACACAGACACACACTTACACCAAGTAACAAAGACATGCACTGATACCAAGTAACACAGACACACACTTACACCAAGTAACACAGACATACAATGACACCAAGTAACAAAGACATTCACTGATACCCAGTAACAAAGACATACACTTACACCAAGTAACACAGACATACACTGACACCAAGTAACACAGACAGCCACTGACACCAAGATACAAAGACATATACTTACACCAAGTAACACAGACACACACTCACACCCAGCAACACAAACAAACACACACTGACACCCAGTAACATAGAGAAACACTGACACACAGTAACAAAGACATACACAGACACCCAGTAACAAAGACATACACTGACACCAAGTCACAAAGACATACACTAATACCCAGTAACACAGACACACACTTCCACAAAGTAACAAAGACAAACACTGACAACAAGTAACAAAGACATCTACTGACACCCAGTAACACAGACACACACTAACACCAAGTAACAAAGACATACACTGACACCAAGTAACAAAAACATACACTGATACCCAGTAACACAGACACACACTTACACCAAGTAACAAAGACACACAATTACACCAAGTAACACAGACATACTCTGACACCAAGTAACACAGACATACACTGACACCAAGTAACAAAGACATAAACAGACACCAAGTAACAAAGACATACACTGACACCAAGTCACAAAGACATTCACTGACACCCAGTAACCAAGACATACACTGACACGAAGTCACAAAGACATACACTGGCACCAAGTAACAAAGACATCCACTGATACCCAGTAACACAGACACACACTTACACCAATTAACAAAGACATACACAGACACCAAGTAACAAAGACATACAATTACACCAAGTAACAAAGAAAAACACTTACACCAAATAACGCAGCCATACACTGACACCAAGTAACAAAAACATACACTGTTACCCAGTAGCACAGACACACACTTATACCAAGTAACAAAGACATACACTGATACCAAGTGACACAGGCACACACTTACACCAAGTAACACAAACACTCACTTACACCATGTAGCAAAGACATACACTGACACCAAGTATCAAAGACATACAATTACACCAAGTAACAAAGATACACACTTACACCAAGTAACACAGACATACACTGACACCAAGTAACAAAGACATACACTGTTACCCAGTATCACAGACACACACTTACACCAAGTAACACAGACACACACATACACCAAGTAACAAATACATACACTGACACCAAGTAACAAAGACCTGCACTGACACCAAGTAACAAAGACACACACTTACAGCAAGTAGCAAAGACATGCACTGTCACCATGTAGCAAAGACATGCACTGATACCCAGTAACACAGACACACACTTACACCAAGTAACAAAGATATACATTGATACCCAGTAACACAGACAGACACTGACACCCAGTAACAAAGACAAACAATGACACCCAGTAACGAAGACAGACACTGACACCCAGTAACAAAGACAGACAATGACACCACGTCACAAAGACATACACTGACACCAAGTAACACAGACAAACACTGACACCAAGTAACAAAGAAATACAATTACACCAAGTAACAAAGACACACACTTACACCAAGTAACTCAGACATACACTGACACCAAGTAACAAAGAAATACACTGTTACCCAGTAACACAGACACACACTTACACCAAGTAACAAAGAGATGCACTGATACCAAGTAACACAGACACACACTTACACCAAGTAACACAGACATACAATGACACCAAGTAACAAAGACATACACTAATACCCAGTAACACAGACACACACTTACACCAAGTAACAAAGACATGCACTGATATCAAGTAACACAGACACACACTTACACCAAGTAACACAGACATACAATGACACCAAGTAACAAAGACATTCACTGATACCCAGTAACAAAGACATACACTTACACCAAGTAACACAGACATACACTGACACCAAGTAACACAGACATACAATTACACCAAGTAACAAAGACATGCACTGATACCAAGTAACACAGACACACACTTACACCAAGTAACACAGACATACAATGACACCAAGTAACAAAGACATTCACTGATACCCAGTAACAAAGACATACACTTACACCAAGTAACACAGACATACACTGACACCAAGTAACACAGACATACAATTACACCAAGTAACAAAGACACACACTTAAACCAAGTAACAACCACATACACTGACACCGAGTAACAAAGACATACAATTACAACAAGTAACAAAGACACACACTTACACCAAGTAACACAGACATACACTGACACCTAGTAACAAAGACATACACTGTTACCCAGTAACACAGACACACACTTACACCAAGTAACAAAGACATACACTGACACCAAGTTACAAAGACATACACGTACACCAAGTAACAAAGACTCACACTTACACCAAGTAACACAGACAGACATTGTCACCATGTAGCAAAGACATTCCCTGATACCTAGTAACAATGACACACACTTTCACCAAGTAACAAAGATATACACTGATACCCAGTAACACAGACACACACTGACACCAAGTAACAAAGACATACACTGAAACCAAGTAACAAAGACATACACTGACACCAAGTCACAAAGACAGGCACTGACACACAGTAACAAAGACAATCACTGACACCAAGTAACGAAGACAGACACTGACACCCAGTAACAAAGACAGACACTGACACCAAGTCACAAAGACATACACTGACACCAAGTATCAAAGACATAAACTTACACCAAGTAACACAGACATACAATGACACCAAGTAACAAAGACATACAATTACACCAAGTAACAAAGACACACACTTGCACCAAGCAACACAAACATACACTGACACCACGTAACAAAGACATACACTGTTACCCAGAAACACAGACACACACTTACACCAAGTAACAAAGACATACACTGACACCAAGTATCAAAGACATAAACTTAAACCAAGTAACAAAGACATACACTGACACCAAGTAACAAAGACATACAATTACACCAAGTAACAAAGACATACACTGTTACCCATAACACAGACACACACTTACACCAAGTAACAAAGACATACACTGACACCAAGTTACAAAGACATACACTTACACCAAGTAACAAAGACTCACACTTACACCAAGTAACACAGAAATACAATGTCACCATGTAGCAAAGACATTCCCTGATACCCAGTAACACAGACACACACTTACACCATTAACAAAGATATACACTGATACCCAGTAACACAGACACACACTGACACCAAGTAACAAAGACATACACTCAAACCAAGTAACAAAGACATACACTGACACCAAGTCACAAAGACAGACACTGACACACAGTAACAAAGATAAACACTGACACCAAGTAACGAAGACAGACACTGACACCCAGTAACAAAGACAGACACTGACACCACGTCACAAAGACATACACTGACACCAAGTATCAAAGACATAAACTTTCACCAAGTTACACAGACATACAATGACACCAAGTAACAAAGACATACAAAGACATACAATTACACCAAGTAACAAAGACACACACTTGCACCAAGTAACACAAACATACACTGACACCACGTAACACAGACATACACTGATACCCAGTAACACAGATACACACTTACACCAAGTAACACAGACATACACTGACACCAAGTAACAAAGACATACACTGATACCCAGTAACACAGACACACACTGGGCGGCACATTGGCACAGTGGTTAGCAGCCTCACAGCTCCAGGGACCCGGGCTCGATTCTGGGTACCGCCTGTGCGGAGTTTGCAAGTTCTCCCTGTGTCTGCGTGGGTTTCCTCCGGGTGCTCCGGTTTCCTCCCACATGCCAAAGACTTGCAGGTTGATAGGTTAATTGGCCATTATAAATTGCCCCTAGTATAGGTAGGTGGTAGGGAAATATATAGGGACAGGTGGGGATGTGATAGGAATGCAAACAAAAGGAAGAAAAAACAACTTAAAATGACTAAAAATGTAAGTAAAGTGGGGGGCTGTCATGCTCTGAAAGTATTGAACTCAATGCTCAGTCCGGCAGGCTGTAGTGCGCCTAATCGGTAGATGAGATGCTGTTCCTCGAGCTTGCGTTGATGTTCACTGGAACACTGCAGCAATCCCAGGACAGAGATGTGAGCATGAGAGCAGGGGGGAGTGTTGAAATGGCAAGCAACCGGAAGCTCAGGGTCTTGCTTGCGGACTAAGCGGAGATGTTCCGCAAAGCGGTCACCCAGTCTGCGCTTGGTCTACCCAATGTAGAGGAGACAACACTGTGAGCAGCGAATACAGTATACTACATTGAAAGAAGTACAAGTAAATCGCTGGTTCACCTGAAAGGAGTGTTTGCGGCCTGGGATAGTGAGGAGAGAGGAGGTAAATGGACAGGTATTACACCTCCTGCGATTGCAAGGGAAGGTGCCCTGGGACGGGGACGAGGTGGTGGGGGTAATGGAGGAGTGGACCAGGGTGTCGTGGAGGGAACGATCCCTTCGGAATGCTGACAGGGGAAGGGAGGGGAAGATGCAACTGGTAGTGGCATCACGCTGGAGGGGGCGAAAATGGCGCAGGATGATCCTTTGGATATGGAGGCTGGTGGGATGAAAAATGAGGACAAGGGGAACCCTGTCACGGTTCTGGGAGGGAGGGGAAGGGGTGAGGGTAGAGGTGCGGGGAATGGGTCGGACACGGTTGAGGTCCCTGTCAACCATAGTGGGGGGAAATCATCGGTTGAGGAAAAAGGAGGTCATATCAGAAGCACCGTCATGGAAGGTAGCATCATCAGAGCAGATGCGTCGGAGACGGAGAAACAAGGAGAATGGAATGGAGTTCTTTCAGGAGGTAGGGTGTGAAGAAATGTCGTCGAGGTTGCTGTGGGAGTCAGTGGGATTATAATGGATATTGGTAGACAACCTATCCCCAGAGATGGAGACAGAGAAGTCGAGGAAGGGAAGGGAAGTGTCAGAGATGGACCATGTAAAGGTGAGAGAAGGGTGGAAATTGGAAGCAAAGTTGTTGATAGGAATACGGGATTAGTGTAGGATTAGAATAAATGGGTGGTTGACGGTCGGTGGGCCGAAGGGCCTGTTTCAGTGCTGTAACTCTAAACTAAACTAAATACTGACACCTAGTGTCACAGACACAAACTGATACACAGTAACAAAGACATACACTGACACCCAGGAACACTGACACACACTTACACCAAGTAACAAAGACGTACACTGACACCCAGTAACACAGACACACACGGTAACCAAGTAACAAAGACACACACATACACCAAGTAACACAGACACACACTGACACCCAGTAACACAAACAAACACACTGACACCCAGTAACACAGACACACATTGACACCAAGTAACAAAGACATACACTGACACCCAGGAACACAGACACACACTGACACCAAGTAACAAAGACACACACTGACAACCAGTAACAAAGACATACACTTACACCAAGTAACAAAGACATACACTGACACCAAGTAACAAAGACATACACTGATACCCAGTAACAAAGACACACACTTACACCAAGTAACAAAGACATACACTGACACCCAGTAAAAAAGACATACACTGACACCAAGTCACGAAGACATACACTGATACCCATTCACACAGACACACACTTACACCAAGTAACAAAGACAAACTCTGACACCAAGTAACAAAGACAGCCACTGACACCAAGATACAAAGACATACACTTACACCAAGTAACACAGACACACACTCACACCCAGCAACACAAACAAACACACACTGACACCCAGTAACATAGAGAAACACTGACACACAGTAACAAAGACATACACAGACACACACTGACATCAAGTAACAAAGACTAACACAAGCACACACTGTCACCAAGTAACAAAGACATACACTGACACCCAGTAACAAAGACATACACTGACACCAAGTCACAAAGACATACACTGATACCCAGTAACACAGACACACACTTCCACAAAGTAACAAAGACAAACACTGACACCAAGTAACAAAGACATCTACTGACACCCAGTAACACAGACACACACTAACACCAAGTAACAAAGACATACACTGACACCAAGTAACAAAGACATACTCTGATACCCAGTAACACAGACACACACTTACACCAAGTAACAAAGACACACAATTACACCAAGTAACACAGACATACACTGACACCAAGTAACACAGGCATACACTGACACCAAGTCACAAAGACATTCACTGACATCCAGTAACCAAGACATACACTGACACCAAGTAACAAAGACATACACTGTTACCCAGAAACACAGACACACACTTACACCAAGTAATAAAGACATAGACTGACACCAAGTATCAAAGACATAAACTTACACCAAGTAACAAAGACATACACTGACACCAAGTAACACAGACATACACTGACACCTAGTAACAAAGACATACACTGTTACCCAGTAACACAGACACACGCTTACACCAAGTAACAAAGACATACACTGACACCAAGTTACAAAGACATACACTTACACCAAGTAACAAAGACTCACACTTACACCAAGTAACACAGACATACACTGTCACCATGTAGCAAAGACATTCCCTGATACCCAGTAACACAGACACACACTTACACCATTAACAAAGATATACACTGATACCCAGTAACACAGACACACTCTGACACCAAGTAACACAGACATACACTCAAACCAAGTAACAAAGACAGACAATGACACCACGTCACAAAGACATGCACTGACACCAGGTAACAAAGACATACAATGACACGAAGTAACACAGACATACACTGACACCAAGTAGCAAAGACATACAATTACACCAAGTAACAAATACACACACGTACACCAAGTAACACAGACATACACTGACACCAAGTTACAAAGACATACACTGTTACCCAGTAACACAGACACACAGTTACACCAAGTAACACAGACATACACTGACACCAAGTAACAAAGCCATACACTGATACCCAGTAGCACAGACACACACTGGGCGGCACATTGGCACAGTGGTTCGCAGCCTCACAGCTCCAGGGACCCGGGCTCGATTCTGGCTACTGGCTGTGCGGAGTTTGCAAGTTCTCCCTGTGTCTGCGTGAGATTCCTCCGGGTGCTCCGGTTTCTTCCCACATGCCAAATACTTGCGGGTTGATAGGTTAATTGGCCATTATATATTGACACTAATATAGGTAGGTGGTAGGGAAATATATAGGGACAGGTGGGGATGTGATAGGATAACGGGATTAGTGTAGGATTAGTATAAATGAGTGGTTGATGGTCGGCACAGACTCGGTTGGCCGAAGGGCCTGTTTCAGTGCTGCATCACTAAACTAAATACTGACACCCAGTAACACAAACGAACACACACTGACACCCAGTAACATAGAGAAACACTGATACACAGTAACAAAGACATACACTGACACACAGACACACACTGTCACCAAGTAACAAAGACATACACTGACATCCAGTAACAAAGACATACACTGACACCGAGTCACAAAGACATACACTGACACCAAGTATCAAAGACATACACTGATAACCAGTAACACAGACACACACTTGCAAGAAGTAACAACGACAGACACTGACACCTAGTAACAAAGACATACACTTACACCAAGTAACAAAAACATACACTGACACCAATTAACAAATGCATACACTTACACCAAGTCACAAAGACATACACTAATACCCAGTAACACAGACACACACTTCCTCAAATTAACAAAGACAAACACTGACAACAAGTAACAAAGACATCTACTGACACCCAGTAACACAGACACACACTAACACCAAGTAACAAAGACATACACTGACACCAAGTAACAAAAACATACACTGATACCCAGTAACACAGACAAACACTTACACCAAGTAACAAAGACACACAATTACACCAAGTAACACAGACATACTCTGACACCAAGTAACACAGACATACACTGACACCAAGTAACAAAGACATAAACAGACACCAAGTAACAAAGACATACACTGACACCAAGTCACAAAGACATTCACTGACACCCAGTAACCAAGACATACACTGACACGAAGTCACAAAGACATACACTGGCACCAAGTAACAAAGACATCCACTGATACCCAGTAACACAGACACACACTTACACCAATTAACAAAGACATACACAGACACCAAGTAACAAAGACATACAATTACACCAAGTAACAAAGAAAAACACTTACACCAAATAACGCAGCCATACACTGACACCAAGTAACAAAAACATACACTGTTACCCAGTAGCACAGACACACACTTATACCAAGTAACAAAGACATACACTGATACCAAGTGACACAGGCACACACTTACACCAAGTAACACAAACACTCACTTACACCATGTAGCAAAGACATACACTGACACCAAGTATCAAAGACATACAATTACACCAAGTAACAAAGATACACACTTACACCAAGTAACACAGACATACACTGACACCAAGTAACAAAGACATACACTGTTACCCAGTATCACAGACACACACTTACACCAAGTAACAAAGACATACACTGATACCAAGTAACACAGACACACACTTACACCAAGTAACACAGACACACACATACACCAAGTAACAAATACATACACTGACACCAAGTAACAAAGACCTGCACTGACACCAAGTAACAAAGACACACACTTACAGCAAGTAGCAAAGACATGCACTGTCACCATGTAGCAAAGACATGCACTGATACCCAGTAACACAGACACACACTTACACCAAGTAACAAAGACATACACTGACACCAAGTCACAAAGACAGACACTGACACCCAGTAACAAAGACAAACAATGACACCAAGTAACGAAGACAGACACTGACACCCAGTAACAAAGACATACAATGACACCACGTCACAAAGATATACACTGACACCAAGTAACAAAGACATAAACTTACACCAAGTAACACAGACAAGCACTGACACCAAGTAACAAAGAAATACAATTACACCAAGTAACAAAGACACACACTTACACCAAGTAACTCAGACATACACTGACACCAAGTAACAAAGACACACACTGTTACCCAGTAACACAGACACACACTTACACCAAGTAACAAAGACATGCACTGATACCAAGTAACACAGACACACACTTACACCAAGTAACACAGACATACAATGACACCAAGTAACAAAGACATACACTGATACCCAGTAACACAGACACACACTTACACCAAGTAACAAAGACATGCACTGATACCAAGTAACACAGACACACACTTACACCAAGTAACACAGACATACAATGACACCAAGTAACAAAGACATTCACTGATACCCAGTAACAAAGACATACACTTACACCAAGTAACACAGACATACACTGACACCAAGTAACACAGACAGCCACTGACACCAAGATACAAAGACATATACTTACACCAAGTAACACAGACACACACTCACACCCAGCAACACAAACAAACACACACTGACACCCAGTAACATAGAGAAACACTGACACACAGTAACAAAGACATACACAGACACCCAGTAACAAAGACATACACTGACACCAAGTCACAAAGACATACACTAATACCCAGTAACACAGACACACACTTCCACAAAGTAACAAAGACAAACACTGACAACAAGTAACAAAGACATCTACTGACACCCAGTAACACAGACACACACTAACACCAAGTAACAAAGACATACACTGACACCAAGTAACAAAAACATACACTGATACCCAGTAACACAGACACACACTTACACCAAGTAACAAAGACACACAATTACACCAAGTAACACAGACATACTCTGACACCAAGTAACACAGACATACACTGACACCAAGTAACAAAGACATAAACAGACACCAAGTAACAAAGACATACACTGACACCAAGTCACAAAGACATTCACTGACACCCAGTAACCAAGACATACACTGACACGAAGTCACAAAGACATACACTGGCACCAAGTAACAAAGACATCCACTGATACCCAGTAACACAGACACACACTTACACCAATTAACAAAGACATACACAGACACCAAGTAA
Organism: Heterodontus francisci; assembly: GCF_036365525.1. Taxonomy (NCBI): domain Eukaryota; kingdom Metazoa; phylum Chordata; class Chondrichthyes; order Heterodontiformes; family Heterodontidae; genus Heterodontus; species Heterodontus francisci. Next base: position 356,351 of record NW_027142100.1, on the reverse strand, counting down.
CAAAGACATACAATTACACCAAGTAACAAAGAAAAACACTTACACCAAATAACGCAGCCATACACTGACACCAAGTAACAAAAACATACACTGTTACCCAGTAGCACAGACACACACTTATACCAAGTAACAAAGACATACACTGATACCAAGTGACACAGGCACACACTTACACCAAGTAACACAAACACTCACTTACACCATGTAGCAAAGACATACACTGACACCAAGTATCAAAGACATACAATTACACCAAGTAACAAAGATACACACTTACACCAAGTAACACAGACATACACTGACACCAAGTAACAAAGACATACACTGTTACCCAGTATCACAGACACACACTTACACCAAGTAACACAGACACACACATACACCAAGTAACAAATACATACACTGACACCAAGTAACAAAGACCTGCACTGACACCAAGTAACAAAGACACACACTTACAGCAAGTAGCAAAGACATGCACTGTCACCATGTAGCAAAGACATGCACTGATACCCAGTAACACAGACACACACTTACACCAAGTAACAAAGATATACATTGATACCCAGTAACACAGACAGACACTGACACCCAGTAACAAAGACAAACAATGACACCCAGTAACGAAGACAGACACTGACACCCAGTAACAAAGACAGACAATGACACCACGTCACAAAGACATACACTGACACCAAGTAACACAGACAAACACTGACACCAAGTAACAAAGAAATACAATTACACCAAGTAACAAAGACACACACTTACACCAAGTAACTCAGACATACACTGACACCAAGTAACAAAGAAATACACTGTTACCCAGTAACACAGACACACACTTACACCAAGTAACAAAGAGATGCACTGATACCAAGTAACACAGACACACACTTACACCAAGTAACACAGACATACAATGACACCAAGTAACAAAGACATACACTAATACCCAGTAACACAGACACACACTTACACCAAGTAACAAAGACATGCACTGATATCAAGTAACACAGACACACACTTACACCAAGTAACACAGACATACAATGACACCAAGTAACAAAGACATTCACTGATACCCAGTAACAAAGACATACACTTACACCAAGTAACACAGACATACACTGACACCAAGTAACACAGACATACAATTACACCAAGTAACAAAGACATGCACTGATACCAAGTAACACAGACACACACTTACACCAAGTAACACAGACATACAATGACACCAAGTAACAAAGACATTCACTGATACCCAGTAACAAAGACATACACTTACACCAAGTAACACAGACATACACTGACACCAAGTAACACAGACATACAATTACACCAAGTAACAAAGACACACACTTAAACCAAGTAACAACCACATACACTGACACCGAGTAACAAAGACATACAATTACAACAAGTAACAAAGACACACACTTACACCAAGTAACACAGACATACACTGACACCTAGTAACAAAGACATACACTGTTACCCAGTAACACAGACACACACTTACACCAAGTAACAAAGACATACACTGACACCAAGTTACAAAGACATACACGTACACCAAGTAACAAAGACTCACACTTACACCAAGTAACACAGACAGACATTGTCACCATGTAGCAAAGACATTCCCTGATACCTAGTAACAATGACACACACTTTCACCAAGTAACAAAGATATACACTGATACCCAGTAACACAGACACACACTGACACCAAGTAACAAAGACATACACTGAAACCAAGTAACAAAGACATACACTGACACCAAGTCACAAAGACAGGCACTGACACACAGTAACAAAGACAATCACTGACACCAAGTAACGAAGACAGACACTGACACCCAGTAACAAAGACAGACACTGACACCAAGTCACAAAGACATACACTGACACCAAGTATCAAAGACATAAACTTACACCAAGTAACACAGACATACAATGACACCAAGTAACAAAGACATACAATTACACCAAGTAACAAAGACACACACTTGCACCAAGCAACACAAACATACACTGACACCACGTAACAAAGACATACACTGTTACCCAGAAACACAGACACACACTTACACCAAGTAACAAAGACATACACTGACACCAAGTATCAAAGACATAAACTTAAACCAAGTAACAAAGACATACACTGACACCAAGTAACAAAGACATACAATTACACCAAGTAACAAAGACATACACTGTTACCCATAACACAGACACACACTTACACCAAGTAACAAAGACATACACTGACACCAAGTTACAAAGACATACACTTACACCAAGTAACAAAGACTCACACTTACACCAAGTAACACAGAAATACAATGTCACCATGTAGCAAAGACATTCCCTGATACCCAGTAACACAGACACACACTTACACCATTAACAAAGATATACACTGATACCCAGTAACACAGACACACACTGACACCAAGTAACAAAGACATACACTCAAACCAAGTAACAAAGACATACACTGACACCAAGTCACAAAGACAGACACTGACACACAGTAACAAAGATAAACACTGACACCAAGTAACGAAGACAGACACTGACACCCAGTAACAAAGACAGACACTGACACCACGTCACAAAGACATACACTGACACCAAGTATCAAAGACATAAACTTTCACCAAGTTACACAGACATACAATGACACCAAGTAACAAAGACATACAAAGACATACAATTACACCAAGTAACAAAGACACACACTTGCACCAAGTAACACAAACATACACTGACACCACGTAACACAGACATACACTGATACCCAGTAACACAGATACACACTTACACCAAGTAACACAGACATACACTGACACCAAGTAACAAAGACATACACTGATACCCAGTAACACAGACACACACTGGGCGGCACATTGGCACAGTGGTTAGCAGCCTCACAGCTCCAGGGACCCGGGCTCGATTCTGGGTACCGCCTGTGCGGAGTTTGCAAGTTCTCCCTGTGTCTGCGTGGGTTTCCTCCGGGTGCTCCGGTTTCCTCCCACATGCCAAAGACTTGCAGGTTGATAGGTTAATTGGCCATTATAAATTGCCCCTAGTATAGGTAGGTGGTAGGGAAATATATAGGGACAGGTGGGGATGTGATAGGAATGCAAACAAAAGGAAGAAAAAACAACTTAAAATGACTAAAAATGTAAGTAAAGTGGGGGGCTGTCATGCTCTGAAAGTATTGAACTCAATGCTCAGTCCGGCAGGCTGTAGTGCGCCTAATCGGTAGATGAGATGCTGTTCCTCGAGCTTGCGTTGATGTTCACTGGAACACTGCAGCAATCCCAGGACAGAGATGTGAGCATGAGAGCAGGGGGGAGTGTTGAAATGGCAAGCAACCGGAAGCTCAGGGTCTTGCTTGCGGACTAAGCGGAGATGTTCCGCAAAGCGGTCACCCAGTCTGCGCTTGGTCTACCCAATGTAGAGGAGACAACACTGTGAGCAGCGAATACAGTATACTACATTGAAAGAAGTACAAGTAAATCGCTGGTTCACCTGAAAGGAGTGTTTGCGGCCTGGGATAGTGAGGAGAGAGGAGGTAAATGGACAGGTATTACACCTCCTGCGATTGCAAGGGAAGGTGCCCTGGGACGGGGACGAGGTGGTGGGGGTAATGGAGGAGTGGACCAGGGTGTCGTGGAGGGAACGATCCCTTCGGAATGCTGACAGGGGAAGGGAGGGGAAGATGCAACTGGTAGTGGCATCACGCTGGAGGGGGCGAAAATGGCGCAGGATGATCCTTTGGATATGGAGGCTGGTGGGATGAAAAATGAGGACAAGGGGAACCCTGTCACGGTTCTGGGAGGGAGGGGAAGGGGTGAGGGTAGAGGTGCGGGGAATGGGTCGGACACGGTTGAGGTCCCTGTCAACCATAGTGGGGGGAAATCATCGGTTGAGGAAAAAGGAGGTCATATCAGAAGCACCGTCATGGAAGGTAGCATCATCAGAGCAGATGCGTCGGAGACGGAGAAACAAGGAGAATGGAATGGAGTTCTTTCAGGAGGTAGGGTGTGAAGAAGTGTCGTCGAGGTTGCTGTGGGAGTCAGTGGGATTATAATGGATATTGGTAGACAACCTATCCCCAGAGATGGAGACAGAGAAGTCGAGGAAGGGAAGGGAAGTGTCAGAGATGGACCATGTAAAGGTGAGAGAAGGGTGGAAATTGGAAGCAAAGTTGTTGATAGGAATACGGGATTAGTGTAGGATTAGAATAAATGGGTGGTTGACGGTCGGTGGGCCGAAGGGCCTGTTTCAGTGCTGTAACTCTAAACTAAACTAAATACTGACACCTAGTGTCACAGACACAAACTGATACACAGTAACAAAGACATACACTGACACCCAGGAACACTGACACACACTTACACCAAGTAACAAAGACGTACACTGACACCCAGTAACACAGACACACACGGTAACCAAGTAACAAAGACACACACATACACCAAGTAACACAGACACACATTGACACCCAGTAACACAAACAAACACACTGACACCCAGTAACACAGACACACATTGACACCAAGTAACAAAGACATACACTGACACCCAGGAACACAGACACACACTGACACCAAGTAACAAAGACACACACTGACAACCAGTAACAAAGACATACACTTACACCAAGTAACAAAGACATACACTGACACCAAGTAACAAAGACATACACTGATACCCAGTAACAAAGACACACACTTACACCAAGTAACAAAGACATACACTGACACCCAGTAAAAAATACATACACTGACACCAAGTCACGAAGACATACACTGATACCCATTCACACAGACACACACTTACACCAAGTAACAAAGACAAACTCTGACACCAAGTAACAAAGACAGCCACTGACACCAAGATACAAAGACATACACTTACACCAAGTAACACAGACACACACTCACACCCAGCAACACAAACAAACACACACTGACACCCAGTAACATAGAGAAACACTGACACACAGTAACAAAGACATACACAGACACACACTGACATCAAGTAACAAAGACTAACACAAGCACACACTGTCACCAAGTAACAAAGACATACACTGACACCCAGTAACAAAGACATACACTGACACCAAGTCACAAAGACATACACTGATACCCAGTAACACAGACACACACTTCCACAAAGTAACAAAGACAAACACTGACACCAAGTAACAAAGACATCTACTGACACCCAGTAACACAGACACACACTAACACCAAGTAACAAAGACATACACTGACACCAAGTAACAAAGACATACTCTGATACCCAGTAACACAGACACACACTTACACCAAGTAACAAAGACACACAATTACACCAAGTAACACAGACATACACTGACACCAAGTAACACAGGCATACACTGACACCAAGTCACAAAGACATTCACTGACATCCAGTAACCAAGACATACACTGACACCAAGTAACAAAGACATACACTGTTACCCAGAAACACAGACACACACTTACACCAAGTAATAAAGACATAGACTGACACCAAGTATCAAAGACATAAACTTACACCAAGTAACAAAGACATACACTGACACCAAGTAACACAGACATACACTGACACCCAGTAACAAAGACATACACTGACACCAAGTCACAAAGACATACACTGATACCCAGTAACACAGACACACACTTCCACAAAGTAACAAAGACAAACACTGACACCAAGTAACAAAGACATCTACTGACACCCAGTAACACAGACACACACTAACACCAAGTAACAAAGACATACACTGACACCAAGTAACAAAGACATACTCTGATACCCAGTAACACAGACACACACTTACACCAAGTAACAAAGACACACAATTACACCAAGTAACACAGACATACACTGACACCAAGTAACACAGGCATACACTGACACCAAGTCACAAAGACATTCACTGACATCCAGTAACCAAGACATACACTGACACCAAGTAACAAAGACATACACTGTTACCCAGAAACACAGACACACACTTACACCAAGTAATAAAGACATAGACTGACACCAAGTATCAAAGACATAAACTTACACCAAGTAACAAAGACATACACTGACACCAAGTAACACAGACATACACTGACACCTAGTAACAAAGACATACACTGTTACCCAGTAACACAGACACACGCTTACACCAAGTAACAAAGACATACACTGACACCAAGTTACAAAGACATACACTTACACCAAGTAACAAAGACTCACACTTACACCAAGTAACACAGACATACACTGTCACCATGTAGCAAAGACATTCCCTGATACCCAGTAACACAGACACACACTTACACCATTAACAAAGATATACACTGATACCCAGTAACACAGACACACTCTGACACCAAGTAACACAGACATACACTCAAACCAAGTAACAAAGACAGACAATGACACCACGTCACAAAGACATGCACTGACACCAGGTAACAAAGACATACAATGACACGAAGTAACACAGACATACACTGACACCAAGTAGCAAAGACATACAATTACACCAAGTAACAAATACACACACGTACACCAAGTAACACAGACATACACTGACACCAAGTTACAAAGACATACACTGTTACCCAGTAACACAGACACACAGTTACACCAAGTAACACAGACATACACTGACACCAAGTAACAAAGCCATACACTGATACCCAGTAGCACAGACACACACTGGGCGGCACATTGGCACAGTGGTTCGCAGCCTCACAGCTCCAGGGACCCGGGCTCGATTCTGGCTACTGGCTGTGCGGAGTTTGCAAGTTCTCCCTGTGTCTGCGTGAGATTCCTCCGGGTGCTCCGGTTTCTTCCCACATGCCAAATACTTGCGGGTTGATAGGTTAATTGGCCATTATATATTGACACTAATATAGGTAGGTGGTAGGGAAATATATAGGGACAGGTGGGGATGTGATAGGATAACGGGATTAGTGTAGGATTAGTATAAATGAGTGGTTGATGGTCGGCACAGACTCGGTTGGCCGAAGGGCCTGTTTCAGTGCTGCATCACTAAACTAAATACTGACACCCAGTAACACAAACGAACACACACTGACACCCAGTAACATAGAGAAACACTGATACACAGTAACAAAGACATACACTGACACACAGACACACACTGTCACCAAGTAACAAAGACATACACTGACATCCAGTAACAAAGACATACACTGACACCGAGTCACAAAGACATACACTGACACCAAGTATCAAAGACATACACTGATAACCAGTAACACAGACACACACTTGCAAGAAGTAACAACGACAGACACTGACACCTAGTAACAAAGACATACACTTACACCAAGTAACAAAAACATACACTGACACCAATTAACAAATGCATACACTTACACCAAGTAACAAAGACACACACTTACACCAAGTAACACAGACATACACTGACACCAAGTAACAAAGACAAGACAATTACACCAAGTAACAGAGACATACACTTACACCAAGTATTCTGACATACACTGACACCAAGTAACAAAGACATACACTGATACCCAGGAACACCGACACACACTTACCCCAAGTAACAAAGAAATACACTGACACCAAGTCACAAAGACACACATTGACACCCAGTAACAAAGACATACACTGACACCAAGTCACAAAGACATACACTGATACCCAGTAAAACAGACACACACTTACACCAAGTAACATAGACATACACTGACACCAAGTAACAAAGACATACACTGATACCCAGTAACACAGACACACACTTACACCAAGTAACAAAGACAGACACTGATACCCAGTAACACAGACACACACTTACACCAAGTAACAAAGACATACACAGACACCCAGTAACAAAGACATACACTGACACCCAGTAACACAGGCACACACGGACACCAAGTAACAAAGACACTCACTGACACCCAGTAACACAGACACACACTTTCTCCAAGTAACAAAGACATACACTGACACCAAGTAACACAGACATACACTTACACCAAGTAACAAAGACATCCAATGACACCAAGTAACAAAGACATACATGAATACCCAGGAACATAGACACACACTTACACCAAGTAACAAAGACATACACTGATACCCAGTAACACAGACACACACTTACACCATGTAACACAGAGATACACTTGCACCATTTAATAAAGACATGCACTTATACCCAGTAACACAGATATACACTGACACAAAGTAACAAAGACATACAATGACACCAAGAAACAAAGACATACACTGATACCCAGGAACACAGACACACACTTTCAACAAGTAACAAAGACATACACTGACTCCCAGTAACAAAGACATACACTGACACCAAGTCACGGAGACATACACTGATACCCAGTAACACAGACAGACACTTACACCAAGTAACACAGACATACAATGACACCAAGTAACAAAGACATACACTGATACCCAGTAGCACAGACACACACTGGGCGGCACATTGGCACAGTGGTTAGCAGCCTCACAGCTCCAGGGACCCGGGCTCGATTCTGGGTACTGCCTGTGCGGAGTTTGCAAGTTCTCCCTGTGTCTGCGTGAGTTTCCTCCGGATTCTCCGGTTTTTTGCCACATGCCAACGACTTGCAGGTTGAAAGGTTAATTGGCCATGATAAATTGACCCTAGTATAGGTAGGTGGTAGGGAAATATATAGGGACTGGTGGGGATGTGGTAGGAATACGGGATTAGTGTAGGATTAGTATAAATGGGTGGTTGATGGTCGGCACACACTCGGTTGGCCGAAGGGCCTGTTTAAATGCTGTATCTCTAAACTAAACTAAATACTGACACCGAGTCTCACAGACACACACTGACACCCAGTGACACAAACAAACAAACACTGACACCCAGTAACACAGAGAACCACTGACACCCAGTAACAAAGACATACACTGATACCCAGTAACACAGTCACACACTTCCACAAAGTAACAAAGACAAACACTGACACCAAGTAACAAAGACATACACTTACACCAAGTAACACAGACATGCACTGACACCAAGTAACAAAGACATACACTTACACCCAGTAACAAAGACATACACTGATACCCAGTAACACAGGCACACACTTACACCAAGTAACAAAGACATACACTGACACCAAGTAACAAAGACATACACTTACACCAAGTAACACAGAAATACTCTGACACCAAGTAACAAAGATATACAATTACACCAAGTAACAAAGACACACACTTACACCAAATAACACAGACATACACTGACACCAAGTAACAAAGACATACACTGTTACCCAGTAACACAGACACACACTTACACCAAGTAACAAAGACATACACTGATACCGAGTGACGCAGACACACACTTACACCAAGTAACACAAACACTCACTTCCACCAAGTAACAAAGACATACACTGACACCAAGTAACAAAGACATACAATTACACCAAGTAACAAAGACATACACTGTTACCCAGTAACATTGACACACACTTACACCAAGTAACAATGACATACACTGATACCGAGTAACACAGACACACACTTACACCAAGTAACAAAGACATACACTGACACCAAGTAACACAGACATACACTTACACCAAGTAACACAGACATCCACTGACACCAATTAAGAAAGACATACAATTACACCAAGTAACAAAGACACACACTTACACCAAGTAACACAGACGTACACTGTCACCATGTAGCAAAGACATGCACTGATACCCAGTAACACAGACACACACTTACAACAAGTAACAAAGACATACACTGACACCAGGTAACAAAGACATACACTGACGCCAAGTCACAAAGACAGACACTGACACCCAGTAACAAAGACAAACACTGACACCAAGTAACGAAGACGGACACTGACACCCAGTAACTAAGACAGACAATGACATCACGTCACAAAGACATACACTGACACCAAGAAACAAAGACATGCACTTACACCAAGTAACACAGACATACACTGACACCAAGGAACAAATACATGCAATTACATCAAGTAACAAAGACACACACTTACACCAAGTAACACAGACATACACTGACACCAAGTAACAAAGACATACACTGTTACCCAGTAACACAGACACACACTTACACCAAGTAACAAAGACATACACTGATACCCAGTAACACAGACACACACCGGGCGGCACATTGGCACAGTGGTTAGCTGCCTCACAGCTCCAGGGACCGAGGCTCGATTCTGGGTACTGCCTGTGCGGAGTTTGCATGTTCTCCCTGTGTCTGTGTGAGTTTCCTCCGGGTGCTCCGGTTTCCTCCCACATGCCAAAGACTTGCAGGTAGATAGGTTAATTAGCCATTATAAACTGACCCTAGTATAGGTAGGAGGTAGGGAAATATATAGGGACAGGTGGGGATGTGATAGGAATACGGGATTAGTGTAGGATTAGTATAAATGGGTGGTTGATGTTCGTCACAGACTCGGTTGGCCGAAGGGCCTGTTTCAGTGCTGTTTCACTAAACTAAATACTGACACCCAGTAACACAAACAAACACACACTGACACCCAGTAACATAGAGAAACATTGATACACAGTAACAAAGACATACACTGACACACAGACACACACTGTCACCAATTAACAAAGTCATACACTGACACCCAGTAACAAAGACATACACTGACACCGAGTCACAAGGACATACACTGATAACCAGTAACACAGACACACACTTACACCAAGTAACATAGACATACACTGACACCAAGTAACAAGGACATACACTTACACCAAGTAACAAAGACATACACTGACACCAAGTAACAAAGACACACACTTACACCAAGTAACACAGACATACACTGACACCAAGGAACAAAGACAGACAATTACACCAAGTAACAAAGACATACAATTACACCAAGTAACAAAGACACACACTTTTACCAAGTAACACAGACAGACACTGTCACCATGTAGCAAAGACATGCACTGATCCCCAGTAACACAGACACACACTTACACCAAGTAACAAAGATATACACTGATACCCCGCAACACAGACACACACTTACACCAAGTATTTTGACATACACTGACACCAAGTAAGAAAGACAAACACTGATACCCAGTAACACAGGCACACACTTACACCAGTAACAAAGACATACAATGTCACCAAGTCACAAAGACACACACTGACACCCAGTAACAAAGACATACACTGATACCAAGTCACAAAGACATACACTGATACCAGGTAACACAGACACACTCTTATACCAAGTAATACAGACATACACTGATACCCAGTAACACAGACACACACTTACACCAAGTAACACAGACATACACTGACACCAAGTAACAAAGACAGACACTAGTAACCAGTAACACAGACACACACTTACACCAAGTAACGAAGACATACACTGACACCAAGTCACAAAGATACACACTGACACCCAGTAACAAGCCATACACTGAAACCAAATATTTTGACATCCACTGATACCAAGTAACAATGACATACACTGATACCAAGTAACAAAGACACACACTTACACCAAGTAACACAGACAGACACTGACACCAAGTAACAAAGACAGACAATTACACCAAGTAACAAAGACATACACTGACACCAAGAGTTTTGACATACACTGACACCAAGTAACAAAGACATACACTGATACCGAGTGACACAGACACACACTAACACAAGTAACACAAACACTCACTTACACCCAGTAACAAAGACATACACTGACACCAAGTAACAAAGACATACAATTACACCAAGTAACAAAGACACACACTTACACCAAGTAACACAGGCATACACTGACACCAAGTAACAAAGACATACACTGTTACCCAGTAACAAAGACACACACTTACACCAAGTAACAAAGACATACACTGATACCAAGTAACACAGACACACGCTTACACCAAGTAACACAGACACACACTTTCACCAAGTAACAAAGACATACACTGACACCAAGTAACAAAGACATACACTGATACCCAGTAACACAGACACACACCGGGCGGCACATTGGCACAGTGGTTATCAGCCTCACAGCTCCAGGGACCCGGGCTCGATTCTGGGTACTACCTGTGCGGAGTTTGCAATTTCTCCCTGTGTCTGCGTGAGTTTCCTCCGGGTGCTCCGGTTTCCTCCCAGATGCCAAAGACTTGCAGGTTGATAGGTTAATTGGCCATTATAAATTGACCCTAGTATAGGCAGGTGGTAGGGAAATATATAGGGACAGGTGGGGATGTGATAGGAATACGGGATTAGTGTAGGATTAGTATAAATGTGTGGTTGATGGTTGGCACAGACTCGGTTGGCCGAAGGGCCTGTTTCAGTGCTGTATCACTAAACTAAATACTGACACCCAGCAACACAAACAAACACACACTGACACCCAGTAACATAGAGAAACACTGATACACAGTCACAAAGACATAAACTGACACACAGACACACACTGTCACCAAGTAACAAAGACATACACTGACACCCAGTAACACAGACATCCACTGACACCGAGTCACAAAGACATACACTGACACCAAGTATCAAAGACATAAATTACACCAAGTAACAAAGACATACACTGACACCAAGTAACAAAGACATACACTGATACCCAGTAACACAGACACCCACTGACACCAAGTAACAAAGACATACACTGACACCAAGTAACAAAGGCATACACTTACACCAAGTAACAAAGACACACACTTACACCAAGTAACACATACATACACTGACACCAAGTATCAAAGACAGACAATTACACCAAGTAACAAAGACATACACTTACACCAAGTATTTTGACATACACTGACACCAAGTAAGAAAGACATACACTGATACCCAGTAACACAGACACACACTTACACCAGTAACACAGACATACAATGACACCAAGTCACAAAGACACGCACTGACACCCAGTAACAAAGACAGACACTGACACCAAGTCACAAAGACATACACTGATACCCAGTAACACAGACACACTCTTACACCAAGTAACACAGACATACACTGATACCCAGTAACGCAGACACACACTTACACCAAGTAAAACAGACATACACTGACACCACGTAACAAAGACATACACTAGTGCCCAGTAACACAGACACACACTTACACCAAGTAACAAAGACAGACACTGACACCAAGTCACAAAGACACACACTGACACCCAGTAACAAGCCATACACTGACACCAAATATTTTGACATCCACTGACACCAAGTAACAATGACATACACTGATACCCAGTAACACAGACACACACTTACACCAAGTAACAAAGACATACAATTACACCAAGTAACAAAGACACACACTTACACCAAGTAACACAGACATACACTGTCACCATGTAGCAAAGACATGCACTGATACCCAGTAACACAGACACACACTTACACCAAGTAACAAAGATATACACTGATACCCCGGAACACATACACACACTTACACCAAGTAACAAAGACATACACTGACACCAAGTAACAAAGACATGCACTGACACCAAGTCACAAAGACAGACACTGACACCCAGTAACAAAGACAAACACTGACACCAAGTAACGAAGACGGAGACTGACACCCAGTAACAAAGACAGACAATGACACCACGTCACAAAGACATACACTGACACCAAGTAACAAAGACATACACTTACACCAAGTAACACAGACATACACTGACACCAAGGAACAACGACATTCAATTACATCAAGTAACAAAGACGCACACTTACACCAAGTAACACAGACATACACTGACACCAAGTAACAAAGACTTACACTGATACCCAGTAACACAGACACACACCGGGCGGCACATTGGCACAGTGGTTATCAGCCTCACAGCTCCAGGGACCCGGGCTCGATTCTGGGTACGACCTGTGCGGAGTTTGCAAGTTCTCCCTGTGTCTGCGTGAGTTTCCTCCGGGTGCTCCGGTTTCCTCCCACATGCCAAAGACTTGCAGGTTGATAGGTTAATTGGCCATTATAAGTTGACCCGAGCATCGGAAGGTGGGAGGGAAATATATCGGGACAGGTGGGGATGTGATAGGAATACGGGATTAGTGCAGGATTAGAGTAAATGTGTGGTTGATGGTCGGCACAGACTCGGTTGGCCGAAGGGCCTGTTTCAGTGCTGTATCACTAAACTAAACACTGACACCCAGCAACACAAAAAAACAAACACTGACACCCAGGAACATAGAGAAGCACTGATACACAGTAACAAAGACATACACTGACACACAGACACACACTGTCACCAAGTAACAAAGACATACACTGACACCCAGTAACAAAGACATACACTGACACCGAGTCACAAAGACATACACTGACACCAAGTATCAAAGACATAAATTACACCAAGTAACAAAGACATACACTGACACCAAGTAACAAAGACATACACTGATACCCAGCAACACAGACACCCACTGACACCAAGTAACAAAGACATACACTGACACCAAGTAACAAAGGCATACACTTACACCAAGTAACAAAGACACACACTTACACCAAGTAACACATACATACACTGACACCAAGTATCAAAGACAGACAATTACACCAAGTAACAAAGACATACACGTACACCAAGTATTTTGACATACACTGACACCAAGTAAGAAAGACATGCACTGATACCCAGTAACACAGACACACACTTACACCAGTAACACAGACATACAATGACACCAAGTCACAAAGACACGCACTGACACCCAGTAACAAAGACATACAGTGATACCAAGTCACAAAGACATACACTGATACCCAGTAACACAGACACACTCTTACACCAAGTAACACAGACATACACTGAAACCCAGTAACGCAGACACACACTTACACCAAGTAACACAGACATACACTGACACCAAGTAACAAAGACATACACTAGTACCCAGTAACACAGACACACACTTACACCAAGTAACAAAGACATACACTGACACCAAGTCACAAAGACACACACTGACACCCAGTAACAAGCCATACACTGACACCAAATATTTTGACATCCACTGACACCAAGTAACAATGACATACACTGATACCCAGTAACACAGACACACACTTACACCAAGTAACAAAGACATACACTGACACCAAGTCACAAAGTCACACACTGACACCCAGTAACAAAGACATACACAGACACAAAGTCACAAAGACATACACTGATACCCAGTAACACAGACAAACACTTGCACCAAGTAACACAGACATACACTGACATCAAGTAACAAAGACGTACACTGATACCCAGTAACACAGACAGACACTTCCACCAAGTAACAAAGAGAGACACTCATACCCAGTAACACAGACACACATTTACACCAAGTAACAAACTCATACAATGACACCAAGTAACAAAGACATAAACTGACACCCAGTTACACAGACACACACGGTCACCAAGTAACACAGACACACACTGACACCCAGTAACACCGACACACTCTTACACCAAGTAACAAAGACATACACTGACACCAAGTAACAAAGACATACACTTACACCAAGTAACAAAGACATACACTGACACCAAGTAACAAAGACATACACTGATACCCAGTAACACAGACACACACTTACACCAAGTAACGAAGACATACACTGATACCCAGGAACACAGACACTCACTTACACCAAGTAACACAGACATACAATGACACCAAGTAACAAAGACATACACTGATACCCAGTAACACAGACACACACTTACACCAAGTAACAAAGACAGACACTGATACCCAGTAACACAGACACACACTTACACCAAGTAACAAAGACATACACTGACACCAAGTAACAAAGACATAAACTGACACCCAGTAACACAGACACACACGGACACCCAATAACACAGACACACACTTACACCAAGTAACAAAGACATACATTGACACAAAGTAACAAAGACATACACTGATACCCAGTAACACAGACACACACTGACACCAAGTTACAAAGGCATACAATGACACCAAGTAACAAAGACATACACTGATACCCAGTAACACAGACACACACTGACACCAAGTAACAAAGACATACACTGACACCAAGTAACAAAGGCATACACTTACACCAAGTAACAAAGACACACACTTACACCAAGTAACACAGACATACACTAAAACAAAGTAACACAGACAAACACTTACACCAAGTATTTTGACATGCACTGACACCAAGTAAGAAAGACATACACTGATACCCAGTAACACAGACACACACTTACACCAGTAACACAGACATACAATGACACCAAGTCACAAAGACACGCACTGACACCAAGTAACAAAGACATACACTGACACCAAGTCACAAAGACATACATTGATACCCAGTAACACAGACACACTCTTACACCAAGTAACACAGACATACACTGATACCCAGTAACACAGACACACACTTACACTAAGTAAGACAGACATACACTGACACCAAGTAACAAAGACATACACTAGTACCCAGTAACACAGACACACACTAACACCAAGTAACAAAGACATACACTGACACCAAGTCACAAAGACATACACTGACACCCAGTAACAAAGACATAAACTGACACCCAGTAACACAGACACATACGGACACCAAGGAACACAGACACACACTGACACCCAGTAACACAGACACACACTTACACCAAGTAACAAAGACATACACTGACACGAAGTAACAAAGACATACATTTACACCAAGTAACAAAGACATACACTGACACCAAGTAACAAAGACATACACTGATACCCAGTAACACAGACACACACTTAAACCAAGTAGCAAAGACATACACTGATTCCCAGTAACACAGACACACACTTACACCAAGTAGCACAGACATACACTGACACCAAGCCACAAAGACATACACTGATACCCAGTAACACAGACACACACTTACACCAAGTAACAAAGACATAAACTGACACGCAGTAACACAGACACACACGGACACCAAGAAACAAAGACACACACTTACACCAAGTAGCACAGACACACACTGACACCCAATAACACAGACACACACTTACACCAAGTAACAAAGACATACACTGACACCAAGTAACAAAGACATACACTGATACCCAGTAACACAGGCACACACTGTGGGGGGGGGGGTGGGGGGGCGCATTGGAGCAGTGGTTCGCACCGCAGCCTCACAGCTCCAGGGACCCGGGTTCGATTCTGGGCACTGCCTGCGCGGCGTTTGCAAGTTCTCCCTGTGTCCGCGTGAGTTTCCTCCGGGTGCTCCGGTTTCCTCCCACATGCCAAAGACTTGCAGGTTGATCGGTTAATTGGCCATCATAAATTGCCCCTGGTATAGGTAGGTGGTAGGGAAATATATAGGGACAGGTGGGGATGTGATAGAAATACGGGATTAGTGTAGGATTAGTATAAATGTTTGGTTGATGGTTGGCACAGACTCGGTGGGCCGAAAGGCCTGTTTAAGTGGTGTATCTCAAAACTAAACTAAATACTGACACCTAGTGTCACAGACACACACTGACAGCCAGTAACACAAACAAACAATCACTGACACCCAGGAACACAGAGAACCACTGATAAACAGTAACAAAGACACACACTGACACCCAGTAACAAAGACATACACTGACACCAAGTAACAAAGACATACATTGATACTAAGTCACAAAGACATACACTGATACCCAGTAACACAGACACACACTGACACCAAGGAACAAAGACATACACTGACACCAAGTAACAAAGGCATCCACTTACACCAAGTAACAAAGACACACACTTACACCAAGTAACACAGACATACACTGACACAAAGTAACAAAGACAGACAATTACACCAAGTAACAAAGACATACACTTACATCAAGTATTTTGATATACACTGACACCAAGTAACAAAGACATACACTGATACCCAGCAACACAGACACACACTTACACCCAGTAACATAGACACGCACTTACACCATGTAACAAAGACATACACTGAAACCCAGTAACACAGACACACACGGACACCAAGTAACACAGACACACACTGACACCCAGTAACACAGACACACACTTGCACCAAGTAACAAAGACATACACTGACACGAAGTAACAAAGACATACACTTACACCAAGTAACAAAGACATACACTGACACCAAGTAACAAAGACATACACTGATACCCAGTAACACAGACACACACTTACACCAAGTAACAAAGACAGACGCTGATACCCAGTAACACAGACACACACTTACACCATGTAACACAGACATACACTGACGCCAGGTAACAAAGACATACACTGACTCCAAGTAACAAATGCATACACTTACACCAAGTAACAAAGACACACACTTACACCAAGTAACACAGACATACACTGACACCAAGTAACAAAGACAGACAATTACACCAAGTAACAAAGACATACACTTACACCAAGTATTTTGACATACACTGACACCAAGTAACAAAGACATACACTGATACCCAGTAACACAGACACACACTTACACCCAGTAACAAAGACATACACTGAAACCCAGTAACACAGACACACACGGACACCAAGTAACACAGACACACACTGACACCCAGTAACACAGACATACACTGACACCAAGTAACAAAGACATACACTGACTCCAAGTAACAAAGACATACATTTACACAAAGTAACAAAGACATACACTGATACCCAGTAACACAGACACACACTTACACCAAGTAACAAATACATACACAGATACCCAGTAACACAGACACACACTTACACCATGTAACACAGACATGCACTGACACCAGGTAACAAAGACAGACAATTACAGCAAGTAACAAAGACATACACTTACACCAAGTATTTTGACATACACTGACACCAAGTAACAAAGACATACACTGATACCCAGTAACACAGACACACACTGACACCAAGTCACAAAGACATACACTGACACCAAGTAACAAAGACATACACTTACACCAAGTAACAAAGACATACACTGACACCAAGTAACAAAGACATACACTGATACCCAGTAACAAGACACACACTTACACCAAGTAACAAATACATACACAGATACCCAGTAACACAGACACACACTTACACCATGTCACACAGACATACACTGACACCAAGTAACAAAGACATACACTTACACCAAGTAACAAAGAAATACACTGACACCCTGTAACAAAGACATACGCTGATACCCAGTAACACAGACACACTCTTACACCAAGTAACAAAGACATACACTGATGCCCAGTAACACAGACACACACTTACACCATGTAACACAGACATACGCTTCCACCAAGTAACAAAGACACACACTTACACTAAGTAACACAGACATACACTGACACCAGGTAACAAAGACAGACAATTACACCAAGTAACAAAGACATACACTTACACCAAGTATTTTGACATACACTGACACCAAGTAACAAAGACATACACTGATACCCAGTAACACAGACAAACACTTACACCAAGTAACAAAGACATACACTGACACAAAGTCACAAAGACACACACTGACACCCAGTAACAAAGACATACACTTACACCAAGTAACAATGACATACACTGATTCCCAGTAACACAGACACACATTTACACCATGTAACACAGACATACAATGACACCAAGTAACAAAGACAGACACTGATACCCAGAAACACAGACACACACTTACACCAAGTAACAAAGACAGACACTGATACCCAGTAACACAGACACACACTTACACCATGTTACAAAGACATACACTGACACCAGGTAACAAAGACATTCACTGACACCCAGTAACACAGACACACACGGACAGCAAGTAACACAGACACACACTGACACCCAGTAAAACAGACACACACTTACACCAAGTAACAAAGACATACAGTGACACCAAGTAACAAAGACATACACTTACACCAAGTAACAAAGACATACACTGACACCAAGTAACAAAGACATACACTGATATCCAGTAACACAGACACACACTTACACCAAGTAACAAAGACATACAGTGATACCCAGTAGCACAGACACACACTTACACCATGTAACACAGACATACACTGACAGCAAGTAACAAAGACATACACTGACACCAAGTAACAAAGACATACACTTACACCAAGTAACAAAGACATACAATGACACCAAGTAACAAAGACATAAACTGATACCCAGTAACACAGACACACACTTACACCAAGTAACAAAGACATACACTGATTCCCAGTAACACAGACACACATTTACACCATGTAACACAGACATACGCTTGCACCAAGTAAATAAGACACACACTTACACCAAGTAACACAGACATACGCTGACACCAGGTAACAAAGACAGACAATTAAACCAAGTAACAAAGACATACACTTCCACCAAGTATTTTGACATACACTTACACCAAGTAACACAGACATACACTGATACCCAGTAACACAGACATACACTTACACCAAGTAACAAAGAAATAAACTGACACCAAGTCACAAAGACAAACACTGACACCCAGTAACAAATACATACACTGATACACAGTAACACAGACATGCACTGACACCAAGTAACAAAGACATACACTTACACCAAGTAACAATGACATACGCTTGCACCAAGTAATAAAGACACACACTTACACCAAGTAACAAAGACATACACTGACACCAGGTAACAAAGACAGACAATTACACCAAGTAACAAAGACATACAATTACACCAAGTATTTTGACATACACTGACACCAAGTCACAAAGACACACACTGACACCCAGTAACAAAGACATACACTGACAGCAAGTCACAAAGACATACACTTACACCAAGTAACAATGACATACGCTTGCACCAAGTAACAAAGACACACACTGACACCAAGTAACAAAGACATACACTGATACCCAGTAACACAGAAACGCACTTACACCATCTAACAAAGACATACACTGACACCAGATAACAAAGACATTCACACTGACACCCAGTAACACAGACACACACGGGCACCAAGTAACACAGACACACACTGACACCCAGTAACACAGACACACACTTACACCAAGTAACAAAGACATACACTGACACCAAGTAACAAAGACATACACTTACACCAAGCAACAAAGACATACACTGACACCAAGTAACAAAGACATACACTGATACCCAGTAACACAGACACACACTTACACCAAGTAACAAAGACATTCACTGATACCCAGTAACACAGACACACACTTACACCATGTAACACAGACATACACTGACACCAAGTAACAAAGACATACACTGATACCCAGTAACACAGACACACACTTACACCAAGTAACAAAGACATACCCTGATACCCAGTAACACAGACACACACTTACACCATGTAACACAGACATACGCTTACACTAAGTAACAAAGACACACACTGACACCAAGTCACAAAGACACACACTGACACCCAGTAACAAAGACATACAATGACACCAAGTCACAAAGACATACACTGATACCCAGTAACACAGTCACACAGTTACAACAAGTAACACAGACATACACTGACACCAGTTAACAAAGACATACACTGATACCCAGTAACACAGACACACACTTACACCAAGTAACAAAGATAGACACTGATACCCAGTAACACAGAAACGCACTTACACCATGTAACAAAGACATACACTGACACCAAGTCACAAAGACATTCACACTGACACCCAGTAACACAGACACACACGGACACCAAGTAACACAGACACACACTGACACCCAGTAACACAGACACACACTTACACCAAGTAACAAAGACATACACTGACACCAAGAAACAAAGACATACACTTACACCAAGTAACAAAGACATACACTGACACCAAGTAACAAAGACATACACTGATACCCAGTAACACAGAAACACACTTACACCATGTAACACAGACATACACTGACACCAAGTAACAAAGACATACACTTTCACCAAGTAACAAAGACATACACTGACACCCAGTAACAAAGACATACACTGATACCCAGTAACACAGACACACACTTACACCAAGTAACAAAGACATACCCTGATACCCAGTAACACAGACACACACGTACACCATGTAACAAAGACATACGCTTACACTAAGGAGCAAAGACACACACTTACACCAAGTAACACAGACATACACTGACACCAGGTAACAAAGACAGACAATTACAGCAAGTAACAAAGACATACACTTACACCAAGTATTTTGACATACACTGACACCAAGTAACAAAGACATACACTAATACCCAGTAACACAGACATACACTTACACCATGGAACACAGACATACGCTTACACTAAGTAACAAAGACACACACTGACACCAAGTCACAAAGACACACACTGACACCCAGTAACAAAGACATACACTGACACCAAGTCACAAAGACATACACTGATACCCAGTAACACAGTCACACAGTTACAACAAGTAACACAGACATACACTGACACCAAGTAACAAAGACATACCCTGATACCCAGTAACACAGACACACACTTACACCATGTAACACAGACACACGCTTACACTAAGTAACAAAGACACACACTGACACCAAGTCACAAAGACACACACTGACACCCAGTAACAAAGACATACACAGACACCAAGTCACAAAAACATACACTGATACCCAGTAACACAGTCACACAGTTACAACAAGTAACACAGATATACACTGACACCAAGTAACAAAGACATACACTGATACCCAGTAACACAGACACACACTTACACCAAGTAACAAAGATAGACACTGATACCCAGTAACACAGAAACGCACTTTCACCATGTAACAAAGACATACACTGACACCAGGTAACAAAGACATTCACACAGACACGCAGTAACACAGACACACACGGACACCAAGTAACACAGACACACACTTACACCAAGTAACAAAGACATACACTGACACCAAGAAACAAAGACATTCACTTACACCAAGTAACAAAGACATACACTGATACCCAGTAACACAGAAACACACTCACACCAAGTAACAAAGACATACACTGATACCAAGGAACAAAGACATGCAATTACACCAAGTAACAAAGACACACACTGACACCAAGTAACACAGACATACACTGACACCAAGTAACAAAGACATACACTGTTACCCAGTAACACAGACACACACTTACACCAAGTAACAAAGACATACACTGATACCCAGTAACACAGACACACACCGGGCGGCACATTGGCACAGTGGTTAGCAGCCTCACAGCTCCAGGAACCCGGGCTCAATTCTGGGTACTGCCTGTGCGGAGTTTGCAAGTTCTCCCTGTGTCTGCGTGAGTTTCCTCCGGGTGCTCCGGTTTCCTCCCACATGCCAAAGACTTGCAGGTTGATAGGTTAATTGGCCATTATAAATTGACCCGAGTATAGGTAGGTGGTTGGGAAATATATAGGGACAGGTGGGGATGTGATAGGAATACGGGATTAGTGTAGGATTAGTATAAATGGCTCTCTAGCAGAGCAAGACTACACCTTCTTCTGGCAGGGCAGGGATCCTGAAGAACCAAGACAGCATGGAGTGGGCTTCGCCATCAGAAACACCTTGCTCAGCATGATAGAGCCTCCCTCAAATGGCTCGGAACGCATACTGTCCATGCGACTGCTCACCACCTCTGGTCCAGTACACCTACTCAGCATCTATGCTCCAACACTCTGTTCCGCACCTGAAGCTAAAGACCAGTTCTATGAACAACTCCATAACATCATTAGCAGCATCCCCAACACCGAACACCTATTCCTGCTGGGGGACTTTAATGCCAGGTTTGGGGCCGACCATGACTCATGGCCCTCCTGCCTTGGGCGCTATGGCGTTGGAAGGATGAATGAGAACGGGCAGAGACTGCTTGAGTTGTGTACCTATCATAACCTCTGCATCACCAACTCGTTCTTTCACACTAAACCCTGTCACCAGGTTTCATGGAGGCACCCAAGATCACGTCGTTGGCACCAGCTCGACCTCATTGTCACAAGGCGAGCCACCTTAAACAGTGTTCAAATCACACGCAGCTTCCACAGTGCGGACTGCGACACCGACCACTCCCTGGTGTGCAGCAAGGTTAGACTCAGACCAAAGAAGTTGCATCATTCCAAGCAGAAGGGCCACCCGCGCATCAACACGAGCAGAATTTCTCACCCACAGCTGTTACAAAAATTTCTAAATTCACTTGTAACAGCCCTTCAAAACACTCCCACAGGGGATGCTGAGACCAAGTGGGCCCACATCAGAGACGCCATCTATGAGTCAGCTTTGACCACCTACGGCAAAAGTGCGAAGAGAAATGCAGACTGGTTTCAATCTCATAATGAAGAGCTGGAACCTGTCATAGCCGCTAAGCGCATTGCACTTTTGAACTACAAGAAAGCCCCCAGCGATTTAACATCCGCAGCACTTAAAGCAGCCAGAAGTACTGCACAAAGAACAGCTAGGCGTTGCACAAACGACTACTGGCAACACCTATGCAGTCATATTCAGCTGGCCTCAGACACCGGAAACATCAGAGGAATGTATGATGGCATGAAGAGAGCTGTTGGGCCAACCATCAAGAAGATCACCCCCCTCAAATCTAAATCGGGGGACATAATCACTGACCAACGCAAACAGATGGACCGCTGGGTTGAGCACTACCTAGAACTGTACTCCAGGGAGAATGCTGTCACTGAGACTGCCCTCAATGCAGCCCAGCCTCTACCAGTCATGGATGAGCTGGACATACAGCCAACCAAATCGGAACTCTGTGATGCCATTGATTCCCTAGCCAGCGGAAAAGCCCCTGGGAAGGACAGCATTACCCCTGAAATAATCAAGAGTGCCAAGCCTGCTATACTCTCAGCACTACATGAACTGCTATGCCTGTGCTGGGACGAGGGAGCAGTACCCCAGGACATGCGCGATGCCAACATCATCACTCTCTATAAAAACAAAGGTGACCGCGGTGACTGCAACAACTACCGTGGAATCTCCCTGCTCAGCATAGTGGGGAAAGTCTTTGCTCGAGTCGCTCTGAACAGGCTCCAGAAGCTGGCCGAGCGCGTCTACCCTGAGGCACAGTGTGGCTTTCGTGCAGAGAGATCGACTATTGACATGCTGTTCTCCCTTCGTCAGATACAGGAGAAATGCCGTGAACAACAGATGCCCCTCTACATTGCTTTCATTGATCTCACCAAAGCCTTTGACCTCGTCAGCAGACGTGGTCTCTTCAGACTACTAGAAAAGATCGGATGTCCACCAAAGCTACTAAGTATCATCACCTCATTCCATGACAATATGAAAGGCACAATTCAACATGGTGGCTCCTCATCAGAGCCCTTTCCTATCCTGAGTGGTGTGAAACAGGGCTGTGTTCTCGCACCCACACTTTTTGGGATTTTCTTCTCCCTGCTGCTTTCACATGCGTTCAAATCCTCTGAAGAAGGAATTTTCCTCCACACAAGATCAGGGGGCAGGTTGTTCAACCTTGCCCGTCTAAGAGCGAAGTCCAAAGTACGGAAAGTCCTCATCAGAGAACTCCTCTTTGCTGACGATGCTGCTTTAACATCTCACACTGAAGAATGCCTGCAGAGTCTCATCGACAGGTTTGCGTCTGCCTGCAATGAATTTGGCCTAACCATCAGCCTCAAGAAAACGAACATCATGGGGCAGGATGTCAGAAATGCTCCATCCATCAATATTGGCGACCACGCTCTGGAAGTGGTTCAAGAGTTCACCTACCTAGGCTCAACTATCACCAGTAACCTGTCTCTAGATGCAGAAATCAACAAGCGCATGGGTAATGCTTCCACTGCTATGTCCAGACTGGCCAAGAGAGTGTGGGAAAATGGCGTACTGACACGGAACACAAAAGTCCGAGTGTATCAGGCCTGTGTCCTCAGTACCTTGCTCTACGGCAGCGAGGCCTGGACAACGTATGCCAGCCAAGAGCGACGTCTCAAATCATTCCATCTTCGCTGCCTTCGGAGAATACTTGGCATCAGGTGGCAGGACTATATCTCCAACACAGAAGTCCCTGAAGCGGCCAACATCCCCAGCTTATACACACTACTGAGTCAGCGGCGCTTGAGATGGCTTGGCCATGTGAGCCGCATGGAAGATGGCAGGATCCCCAAAGACACATTGTACAGTGAGCTCGCCACTGGTATCAGACCCACCGGCCGTCCATGTCTCCGTTATAAAGACGTCTGCAAACGCGACATGAAATCGTGTGACATTGATCACAAGTCGTGGGAGTCAGTTGCCAGCATTCGCCAGAGCTGGCGGGCAGCCATAAAGACAGGGCTAAATTGTGGCGAGTCGAAGAGACTTAGTAGTTGGCAGGAAAAAAGACAGAGGCGCAAGGGGAGAGCCAACTGTGCAACAGCCCCAACAAACAAATTTCTCTGCAGCACCTGTGGAAGAGCCTGTCACTCCAGAATTGGCCTTTATAGCCACTCCAGGCGCTGCTTCACAAACCACTGAACACCTCCAGGCGCGTATCCATTGTCTCTCGAGATAAGGAGGCCCAAAAAGAAAAAAGAAAGTATAAATGGGTGGTTGATGGTCGGCACAGACTCGGTTGGCCGAAGGGCCTGTTTCAGTGCTGTATCACTAAACTAAATACTGACACCCAGTAACACAAATAAACACACACAGACACCGAGTAACATAGAGTAACACTGATACACAGTAACAAAGACATACACTGACACACAGGCACACACTGTCACCAAGTAACAAAGACATACACTGACACCCAGTAACAAAGACATATACTGACACCGAATAACACAGAAACACACTTACACCAAGTAACACAGACATACACTGACACCAAGTAACAAAGACATACACTTACACCAAGTAACAAAGACATACACTGACACCCAGTAACAAAGACATACACTGATACCCAGTAACACAGACACACACTTACACCAAGTAACAAAGACATACACTGATACCAAGTAACAAAGACATACACTTACACCAAGTAACAAAGACATACACTGACACCAAGTAACAAAGACATACACTGATACCCAGTAACACAGAAACACACTTACACCAAGTAACACAGACATACACTGACACCAAGTAACAAAGACATACACTTACACCAAGTAACAAAGACATACACTGACACCAAGTAACAAAGACATACACTGATACCCAGTAACACAGAAACACACTTACACCAAGTAACACAGACATACACTGACACCAAGTAACAAAGACATACACTTACACCAAGTAACAAAGACATACACTGACACCCAGTAACAAAGACATACACTGATACCCAGTAACACAGACACACACTTACACCAAGTAACAAAGACATACACTGATACCCAGTAACACAGACACACACTTACACCATGTAACAAAGACATACGCTTACACTAAGGAGCAAAGACACACACTTACACCAAGTAACACAGACATACACTGACACCAGGTAACAAAGACAGACAAGTACAGCAAGTAACAAAGACATACACTTACACCAAGTATTTTGACATACACTGACACCAAGTAACAAAGACATACACTGATACCCAGTAACACAGACAGACACTTACACCATGCAACACAGACATACGCTTACACGAAGTAACAAAGACACACACTGACACCAAGTCACAAAGACACACACTGACACCCAGTAACAAAGACATACACTGACACCAAGTCACAAAGGCATACACTGCTACCCAGTAACACAGTCACACAGTTACAACAAGTAACACAGACATACACTGACACCAAGTAACAAAGACATACCCTGATACCCAGTAACACAGACACACACTTACACCATGTAACACAGACATACGCTTACACTAAGTCACAAAGACACACACTGACACCCAGTAACAAAGACATACACAGACACCAAGTAACAAAGACATACACTGATACCCAGTAACACAGACACACACTTACACCAAGTAACAAAGATAGACACTGATACCCAGTAACACAGAAACGCACTTACACCATGTAACAAAGACATACACTGACACCAGGTAACAAAGACAATCACACTGACACCCAGTAACACAGACACACACGGACACCAAGTAACACAGACACACACTGACACCCAGTAACACAGACACACAGTTACACCAAGTAACAAAGTCATACACTGACACCAAGAAACAAAGACATACACTTACACCAATTAACAAAGACATACACTGACACCAAGTAACAAAGACATACACTGATACCCAGTAACACAGAAACACACTCACACCAAGGAACAAAGGCATGCAATTACACCAAGTAACAAAGACACACACTTACACCAAGTAACACAGACATACACTTACACCAAGTAACAAAGACATGCACTGTTACCCAGTAACACAGACACACACTTACACCAAGTAACAAAGACATACACTGATACCCAGTAACACAGACACACACTGGGCGGCACATTGGCACAGTGGTTAGCAGCCTCACAGCTCCAGGAACCCGGGCTCGATTCTGGGTACTGCCTGTGCGGAGTTTGCAAGTTCTCCCTGTGTCTGCGTGAGTTTCCTCCGTGTGCTCCGGTTTCCTCCCACATGCCAAAGACTTGCAGGTTGATAGGTTAATTGGCCATCATAAATTGCCCCTAGTATAGGTAGGTGGTTGGGAAATATATAGGGACAGGTGGGGATGTGATAGGAATACGGGATCAGTGTAGGATTAGTATAAACGGGTGGTTGATGGTCGGCACAGACTCGGTTGGCCGAAGGGCCTGTTACAGTGCTGTATCACTAAACTAAATACTGACACCCAGTAACACAAATAAACACACACAGACACCGAGTAACAGAGAGTAACACTGATACACAGTAACAAAGACATACACTGACACACAGGCACAAACTGTCACCAAGTAACAAAGACATACACTGACACCCAGTAACAAAGACATATACTGACACCGAGTCACAAAGACATACACTGATAACCAGTAACACAGACACTCACTTACCCCAAGTAACAACGACATACACTGACACCAAGTAACAAAGACATACACTTACACCAAGTAACAAAGACATACACTGACACCAAGTCACAAAGACATACACTGATACCCAGTAACACAGACACACACTGACTCCAAGTAACAACGACATACACTGACACCAAGTAACAAAAACATACACTTACACCAAGTAACAAAGACATACACTGACAACAAGTAACAAAGACATACACTGATAACCATTAACACAGGCACACACTGGGGAGCGTGGGCGTGGGGGCACATTGGCGCAGTGGTTCGCACCGCAGCCTCACAGCTCCAGGGACCCGGGTTCGAATCTGGGCACTGCCTGTGCGGAGTTTGCAAGTTCTCCCTGTGTCTGCGTGAGTTTCCTCCGTGTGCTCCGGTTTCCTCCCACATGCCAAAGACTTGCAGGTTGATAGGTTAATTGGCCATCATAAATTGCCCCTAGTATAGGTAGGTGGTAGGAAAATGTATAGGGACCGGTGGGGATGTGATAGAAATACGGGAATAGTGTAGGATTCGTATAAATGTTTGGTTGATGGTCGGCACAGACTCGGTGGGCCGAAGGGCCTGTTTAAGTGCTGTATCTCTAAACTAAACTAAATACTGACACCTAGTGTCACAGACACACACTGACAGCCAGTAACACAAACAAACACACACTGACACCCAGTAACACAGCGAACCACTGATACCCAGTAACAAAGACATACACTGACACCAAGTAACAAAGACATACATTGAAACCAAGTCTCAAAGACATACACTGATACCCAGTAACACAGACACACACTGACATCAAGTAACAAAGACATACACTGACACCAAGTAACAAAAACATACACTTACAGCAAGTAACACAGACATACACTGACACCAAGTAACAAAGACAGACAATTACACCAAGTAACAAAGACATACACTTACACCAAGTATTTTGACATAAACTGACACCAAGTAACAAAGACATACACTGATACCCAGTAACACAGACACACACTTACACCCAGTAACACAGACACACACTTACACCAAGTAACAAAGACATACACTGACACCAATAACAAAGACATACACTTACACCAAGTAACAAAGACATACAATGACACCAAGTCACAAAGACATACATTGATACCCAGTAACACAGACACACACTTACACCATGTAACAAAGACATACACTGACAGCAGGTAACAAAGACATACACTGACACCCAAAATCACAGACACACACGGACACCAAGTAACACAGACACACACTGACACCCAGTAACACAGACACACACTTACACTAAGTAACAAAGACATACACTGACACCAAGTAACAAAGACATACACTTACACCAAGCAACAAAGACATACACCGATACCCAGTAACACCGACACACACTTACACCATGTAACACAGACATACACTGACACCAAGTAACAAACACATACACTGACACCAAGTAACAAAGACATACACTGATACCCAGTAACACAGACACACACTTACACCAAATAACAAAGACAGACACTGATACCCAGTAACACAGACACACACTTACACCAATTAACAAAGACATACACTGACACCCAGTAACAAAGACATACACGGACACCCAGTAACACAGACACTCACGGACACCAAGTAACACAAACATACACTGACACCAAGTAACAAAGACATACACTGATACCCTGTAACACAGGCACACACTTACACCAAGAAACACAGACATACACTGACACCAAGTAACAAAGACATACACTGACACCAAGTAACAAAGACATACACTTACACCAAGTAACAAAGACACACACTTACACCAAGTAACACAGACATACACTGACACCAAGTAACACAGACAGACAATTACACCAAGTAACAATGACATACACTTACACCAAGTATTTAGACATACACTCACACCAAGTTACAAAGACATACACTGAGACCCAGTAACACAGACACACACTTACACCAAGTAACAAAGACATACACTGATACCAAGTCACAAAGACACAAACTGACTCCCAGTAACAAAGACATACACTGACACCAAGTCACAAAGACATACAATGATACCCAGTAACACAGACACACACTTACACCAAGTAAGACAGACATACACTGACACCAAGTAACAAGGATATACACTGATACCCAGTAACACAGACAAAGACTTACAACAAGTAACAAAGACAGACACTGATACTCAGTAACACAGAAACACACTTGCACCAAGTAACAAAGAATACACTGACACCCAGGAACAAAGACATACACTGACACCCAGTAACATAGACACACACGGACACCAAGTAACAAAGACACACACTTACACCAAGTAACACAGACACACACTGACACCCAGTAACACAGACACACGCTTACACCAAGTAACAAAGACATACACTGACACAAAGTACCACAGACATGCACTGACACCAAGTAACAAAGACATACACAGATACCCAGTAACACAGACACACACTTACACCAAGTAACACAGACATACGCTGATACACATTAACAAAGACACACACTTACACCAAGTAACAAAGACAGACCCTTATACCCAGTAACACAGTCACACACTTACACCAATTAACAAAGACATACACTGACACCCAGGATCAAAGACATACACTGACACCCAGTAACATAGACACATACGGACACCAAGTAACAAAGACACACACTTACACCAAGCAGCACAGATACACACTGACACCCAGTAACACAGACACTCACTTACACCAAGTAACATAGACATACACTGATACCCAGTAACACAGACACACACTTACACCAAGTAACAAAGACATACACTGATACCAAGTCACAAAGACACAAACTGACTCCCAGTAACAAAGACATACACTGACACCAAGTCACAAAGACATACAATGATACCCAGTAACACAGACACACACTTACACCAAGTAAGACAGACATACACTGACACCAAGTAACAAGGATATACACTGATACCCAGTAACACAGACAAAGACTTACAACAAGTAACAAAGACAGACACTGATACTCAGTAACACAGAAACACACTTGCACCAAGTAACAAAGAATACACTGACACCCAGGAACAAAGACATACACTGACACCCAGTAACATAGACACACACGGACACCAAGTAACAAAGACACACACTTACACCAAGTAACACAGACACACACTGACACCCAGTAACACAGACACACACTTACACCAAGTAACAAAGACATACACTGACACAAAGTACCACAGACATGCACTGACACCAAGTAACAAAGACATACACAGATACCCAGTAACACAGACACACACTTACACCAAGTAACACAGACATACACTGATACACATTAACAAAGACACACACTTACACCAAGTAACAAAGACAGACCCTTATACCCAGTAACACAGTCACACACTTACACCAATTAACAAAGACATACACTGACACCCAGGATCAAAGACATACACTGACACCCAGTAACACAGACACATACGGACACCAAGTAACAAAGACACACACTTACACCAAGTAGCACAGATACACACTGACACCCAGTAACACAGACACACACTTACACCAAGTAACATAGTCATACACTGATACCCAGTAACACAGGCACACACTTACACCAAGTAACACAGACATACACTGACACCAAGTAACAAAGACATACACTGACACCAAGTAACAAAGACATACACTTACTCCAAGTAACAAAGACACGCACTTACACCAAGTAACACAGGCATACACTGACACCAGGTAACAAAGACAGACAATTACACCAAGTAACAAAGTCACACACTTACACCAAGTATTTTGACATACACTGACACCAAGTAACAAAGACATACACTGATACCCAATAACACAGACACACACTTACACCAAGTCACAAAGACATACGCTGACACCAAGTCACAAAGACACACACTGACACCCAGAAACAAAGACATACACTGACACCAGGTCACAAAGACATACACTGATACCCAGTAACAAAGACACACACTTACATCAATTAAGACAGACATACACTGACACCAAGCAACAAAGATATACACTGATACCCAAGAACACAGAGACACACTTACACCAAGTAACAAAGACAGACACAGATACTCAGTAACATAGACACACACTGACACCAAGTAACAAAGAATACACTGACACCCAGTAACAAAGACACACACTGACACCAGGTTACAAAGACATACACTGATACCAAGTTACACAGACACACACTTACACCAAGTAACACAGACATACACAGACACCCAGTAACAAAGACAGACACTGATACCCAGTAACACAGACACACACTTTCACCAAGTAACAAAGACATACAGTGACACCCAGGAACACAGATACACACTGACACCCAGTAACACAGAGAAACACTGACACCAAGTAACAAAGACAGACACTGACACCAAGTAACAAAGACATACAATGATACCCAGTAACACAGACACGCACTGACACCTAGTAACAAAGACATACACTGATACCAAGTAACAAAGACAGACACTGATACCCAGTAAAACAGACTCACACTTACACCAAGTAACAAAGACATACACTGATACCCAGTCACAAGACACACACTTACACCAAGTAACAAAGACATACACTGACACAAAGTAACTAAGATAAACACTTACAACAAGTAACAAAGACATGCACTGACACCAAGTAACAAATGCGTACACTTACACCAAGTAACAAAGACATACACTGACACCAAGTAACAAAGACAGACAATTACACCAAGTAACAAAGACATACACTTACACCAAGTATTTTGACATACACTGAAACCAAGTAACAAAGACATACACTGATACCCATTAACACAGACAAACACTCACACCAAGTAACAAAGACATACACTGATACCCAGTAACACAGACACAAACTTACACCAAGTAACACAGACATACATTGATACCAAGTCACAAAGACATACACTGACACCCAGTAACACAGACACATACTTACACCAAGTAACAAAGACATACAGTGACACCAAGTATTTTGACATACACTGACACCAAGTAACAAAGACATACACTGATACCCAGTAACACAGACATACACTTACACCAAGTAACAAAGACATACACTGACACCAAGTAACAAAGACATAAACTGACACCCAGTAACACAGACACACACGGACACCAAGTAACAAAGACACACACTTACACCAAGTAACACAGACATACACTGACACCAAGTAACAAGGACAGACAATTACACCAAGTAACAAAGTCATACACTTACACCAAGTATTTTGACATAAACTGACACCAAGGAACAAAGACATACACTGATACCCAGTAACACAGACACACACTTACACCCAGTAACACAGACACACACTTACACCAAGTAACAAAGACATACACTGACACCAAGTAACAAAGTCATACACTTACACCAAGTAACAAAGACATACACTGATACCCAATAACACAGACAAATACTTACACCAACTAACACAGACATACACTGACACAAAGTAACAAAGAGATACACTGACACCCAGTAACAAAGACATACACTGACACCCAGTAACAAAGACACGCACTGACACCACGCATCAAAGACACACACTGACACCAAGTAACAAAGACATACACTGATACCCAGTAAAACAGACACACACTTACACCAAGTAACAAAGACATACACTGACACCAAGTAACAAAGAGATACACTTACACCTAGTAACAAAGACATACACTGACACCAAGTAACAAAGACATACACTGATACCCAGTAACACATACACACACTTACACCAAGTAACAAAGGCTTACACTGATACCCAGTAACACAGACACACACTTGCACCCAGTAACACAGACACACACTTACACCAAGTAACAAAAACATACACTGACACCAAGTAACAAAGTCATACACTTACACCAAGTAACAAAGACATACACTGATACCCAATAACACAGACAAACACTTACACCAACTAACACAGACATACACTGACACAAAGTAACAAAGAGATACACTGACACCCAGTAACAAAGACATACACTGACACCCAGTAACAAAGACACGCACTGACACCACGCATCAAAGACACACACTGACACCAAGTAACAAAGACATACACTGATACCCAGTAAAACAGACACACACTTACACCAAGTAACAAAGACATACACTGACACCAAGTAACAAAGAGATACACTTACACCTAGTAACAAAGACATACACTGACACCAAGTAACAAAGACATACACTGATACCCAGTAACACATACACACACTTACACCAAGTAACAAAGGCTTACACTGATACCCAGTAAAACTGACACACTTACACCAAGTATCACAGACATACACAGACACCAACTAACAAAGACATACACTGATACCCAGTAACAAAGACAACACTGACACCAAGTAACAAAGACATAAACTTACACCAAATAACACAGACATACACTGACACCAAGAAACAAAGACATACACTGACACCAACTAACAAATACACACACTTGCACCAGGTAACACAGACATACGCTGACACCAAGTAACAAAGACATGCACTTACACCAAGTAAGAAAGACACACACTTACACCAAGTAACACAGACCTACACTGACACCAAGTAACAAAGACATACACTGATACCCAGCAACACAGACGCACTCTTACACCAAGTAAAAACACAGACACTGATACCCTGTAACACAGACACACACTTACACCAAGTATCAAAGACATAAACTGACACCAAGTAACCAAGACATACACTTACACCAAGTAACAAAGACATACACTGACACCAAGTAACAAAGACATACACTTACACCAAGTAACAAAGACATACACTGACACCAAGTCACAAAGACATACACTTAGACCAAGTAACACAGACATGCACTTACAACAAGTAACAAAGACATACACTGACACCAAGTAACAAAGACATACACTTGTACCCAGTAACACAGACACACACTTACACCAAGTTACAAAGACAGACACTGATTCCCAGTAACACAGACACACACTTACACCAAGTCACAAAGACACACACTGACACCCAGTAACAAAGACAGACACTGATACCCAGTAACACAGACACACACTTACAGCAAGTAAATGGGTGGTTGATGGTCGGCAAACAATCGGTGGGCCGAAGGGCCTGTTTCAGTGCTGTATCTCTAAACTAAACTAAATACTGACACCTAGTGTCACAGACACACACTGACACCCAGTAACACAAACAAACACACACTGACAACCAGTAACACAGAGAACCACTGATACACAGTAACAAAGACACACACTGACACCCAGTAACAAAGACATACACTGAGACCAAGTCACAAAGACATGCACTGATACCCAGTAACACAGACACACACTTACACCCAGTAACACAGACACACACTTGCACCAAGTAACAAAGACATACACTGACACAAAGTAACTAAGATAAACACTTACAACAAGTAACAAAGACATGCACTGACACCAAGTAACAAATGCGTACACTTACACCAAGTAACAAAGACATACACTGACACCATGTAACAAAGACATACACTTACACCAAGTAACAAAGACATACACTGACACCAAGTAACAAAGACAGACACTGATACCCAGTAACACAGACACAAACTTACACCAAGTAACACAGACATACATTGATACCAAGTCACAAAGACATACACTGATACCCAGTAACACAGACACACACTTACACCAAGTAACAAAGACATACAGTGACACCAAGTATTTTGACATACACTGACACCAAGTAACAAAGACATACACAGATACCCAGTAACACAGACATACACTTACACCAAGTAACAAAGACATACACTGACACCAAGTAACAAAGACATAAACTGACACCCAGTAACACAGACACACACGGACACCAAGTAACAAAGACACACACTTACACCAAGTAACACAGACATACACTGACACCAAGTAACAAAGACAGACAATTACACCAAGTAACAAAGTCATACACTTACACCAAGTATTTTGACATAAACTGACACCAAGGAACAAAGACATACACTGATACCCAGTAACACAGACACACACTTACACCCAGTAACACAGACACACACTTACACCAAGTAACAAAGACATACACTGACACCAAGTAACAAAGTCATACACTTGCACCAAGCAACAAAGACATACACTGACGCCAGGTAACAAAGACATACATTGATACCCAGTAACACAGACACACTCTTACACCATGTAACAAAGACATACACTGACACCAGGTAACAAAGACATACACTGACACCCAAAATCACAGACACACACGGACACCAAGTAACACAGACACACACTGACACCCAGTAACACAGACACACACTTACACCAAGTAGCAAAGACATACACTGACACCAAGTAACAAAGACATACACTTACACCAAGTAACAAAGACATACACTGATACCCAGTAACACCGACACACACTTACACCATGTAACAAAGACATACACTGACACCAGGTAACAAAGACATACACTGACACCCAAAATCACAGACACACACGGACACCAAGTAACACAGACACACACTGACACCCAGTAACACAGACACACACTTACCCCAAGTAACAAAGACATACACTGACACCAAGTAACAAAGACATACACTTACACCAAGTAACAAAGACAAACACTGATACCCAGTAACACCGACACAAACTTACACCATGTAACACAGACATACACTGACACCAAGTAACAAAGACTTACACTGACACCAAGTAACAAAGACATACACTTACACCAAGTAACAAAGACATACACTGACACCAAGTAACAAAGACATACACTGATACCCAGAAACACAGACACAGACTTACAACAAGTAACAAAGACATACACTGATACCCAGAGACACAGAGACACACTTACACCAAGTAACAAAGAATACACTGACACCCAGTAACAAAGACACACACTGACACCAAGTTACAAAGACATACACTGATACCAAGTTACACAGACACACACTTACACCAAGTAACACAGACATACACAGACACCCAGTAACAAAGACAGACACTGATACCCAGTAACACAGACACACACTTGCACCAAGTAACAAAGACATACAGTGACACCCAGGAACACAGACACACACTTACACCATGTAACAAAGACATACACTGACACCAGGTAACAAAGACATACACTGACACCCAAAATCACAGACACACACGGACACCAAGTAACACAGAC
This sequence comes from Heterodontus francisci, assembly GCF_036365525.1. Classification (NCBI taxonomy): domain Eukaryota; kingdom Metazoa; phylum Chordata; class Chondrichthyes; order Heterodontiformes; family Heterodontidae; genus Heterodontus; species Heterodontus francisci. The sequence continues at coordinate 317,869 of NW_027142100.1, read as the reverse complement.
ACACACTGACACCCAGTAACACAGACACACACTTACACCAAGTAGCAAAGACATACACTGACACCAAGTAACAAAGACATACACTTACACCAAGTAACAAAGACATACACTGATACCCAGTAACACCGACACACACTTACACCATGTAACAAAGACATACACTGACACCAGGTAACAAAGACATACACTGACACCCAAAATCACAGACACACACGGACACCAAGTAACACAGACACACACTGACACCCAGTAACACAGACACACACTTACCCCAAGTAACAAAGACATCCACTGACACCAAGTAACAAAGACATACACTTACACCAAGTAACAAAGACAAACACTGATACCCAGTAACACCGACACAAACTTACACCATGTAACACAGACATACACTGACACCAAGTAACAAAGACTTACACTGACACCAAGTAACAAAGACATACACTTACACCAAGTAACAAAGACATACACTGACACCAAGTAACAAAGACATACACTGATACCCAGAAACACAGACACAGACTTACAACAAGTAACAAAGACATACACTGATACCCAGAGACACAGAGACACACTTACACCAAGTAACAAAGAATACACTGACACCCAGTAACAAAGACACACACTGACACCAAGTTACAAAGACATACACTGATACCAAGTTACACAGACACACACTTACACCAAGTAACACAGACATACACAGACACCCAGTAACAAAGACAGACACTGATACCCAGTAACACAGACACACACTTGCACCAAGTAACAAAGACATACAGTGACACCCAGGAACACAGACACACACTTACACCATGTAACAAAGACATACACTGACACCAGGTAACAAAGACATACACTGACACCCAAAATCACAGACACACACGGACACCAAGTAACACAGACACACACTGACACCCAGTAACACAGACACACACTTACACCAAGTAGCAAAGACATACACTGACACCAAGTAACAAAGACATACACTTACACCAAGTAACAAAGACATACACTGATACCCAGTAACACCGACACACACTTAGACCATGTAACAAAGACATACACTGACACCAGGTAACAAAGACATACACTGACACCCAAAATCACAGACACACACGGACACCAAGTAACACAGACACACACTGACACCCAGTAACACAGACACACACTTACCCCAAGTAACAAAGACATCCACTGACACCAAGTAACAAAGACATACACTTACACCAAGTAACAAAGACAAACACTGATACCCAGTAACACCGACACACACTTACACCATGTAACACAGACATACACTGACACCAAGTAACAAAGACATACACTGACACCAAGTAACAAAGACATACACTGATACCCAGAAACACAGACACAGACTTACACCAAGTAACAAAGACATACACTGATACCCAGAGACACAGAGACACACTTACACCAAGTAACAAAGAATACACTGACACCCAGTAACAAAGACACACACTGACACCAAGTTACAAAGACATACACTGATACCAAGTTACACAGACACACACTTACACCAAGTAACACAGACATACACAGACACCCAGTAACAAAGACAGACACTGATACCCAGTAACACAGACACACACTTGCACCAAGTAACAAAGACATACAGTGACACCCAGGAACACAGATACACACTGACACCCAGTAACACAGAGAAACACTGACACCAAGTAACAAAGACAGACACTGACACCAAGTAACAAAGACATACACTGATACCCAATAACACTGACGAACACTTACACCAACTAACACAGACATACACTGACACAAAGTAACAAAGAGATACACTGACACCCAGTAACAAAGACATACACTGACACCCAGTAACAAAGACACACACTGACACCAAGCATCAAAGACACACACTGACACCAAGTAACAAAGACATACACTGATACCCAGTAAAACAGACACACACTTACACCAAGTAACAAAGACATACACTGACACCAAGTAACAAAGACATACACTGACACCAATTAACAAAGACATACACTGATACATAGTAACACAGACACACAATTACACGAAGTAACAAATACATGCACTGACACCAAGTAACAAAGACATACACTTACACCTAGTAACAAAGACATACACTGACACCAAGTAACAAAGAAATACACTGATACCCAGTAACACATACACACACTTACACCAAGTAACAAAGGCAAACACTGATACCCATTAACACAGACACACTTACACCAAGTATCACAGACATACACAGACACCAACTAACACAGACATACACTGACACCAAGTAACAAAGACATACACTGACACCAACTAACAAAGACACACACTTACACCAAGTAACACAGACATACACTGACACCAAGTAACAAAGACATGCACTTACACCAAGTACGAAAGACACACACTTGCACCAAGTAACACAGACCTACACTGACACCAAGTAACAAAGACATACACTGATACCCAGCAACACAGACGCACTCTTACACCAAGTAAAAAACACAGACACTGATACCCTGTAACACAGACACACACTTACACCAAGTATCAAAGACATACACTGACACCAAGCAACCAAGACATACACTTACACCAAGTAACAAAGACATACACTGACACCAAGTAACAAAGACATACACTGACACCAAGTAACTAAGACATACACTTACACCAAGTAACACAGACATGCACTTACAACAAGTAACAAAGACATACACTGACAACAAGTAACAAAGACATACACTTATACCCAGTAACACAGACACACACTTACACCAAGTAACAAAGACAGACACTGATTCCCAGTAACACAGACACACACTTACACCAAGTCGCAAAGACACACACTGACACCCAGTAACAAAGACAGACACTGATACCCAGTAACACAGACACACACTTACAGCAAGTAAATGGGTGGTTGATGGTCGGCAAACAATCGGTGGGCCGAAGGGCCTGTTTCAGTGCTGTATCTCTAAACTAAACTAAATACTGACACCTAGTGTCACAGACACACACTGACACCCAGTAACACAAACAAACACACACTGACAACCAGTAACACAGAGAACCACTGATACACAGTAACAAAGACATACACTGACACCAAGTAACACAGACACACACTGACACCCAGTAACAAAGACATACACTGAGACCAAGTCACAAAGACATGCACTGATACCCAGTAACACAGACACACACTTACACCCAGTAACACAGACACACACTTACACCAAGTAACAAAGACATACACTGACACCAAGTAACAAAGTCATACACTTACACCAAGTAACAAAGACATACACTGACGCCAGGTAACAAAGACATACATTGATACCCAGTAACACAGACACACACTTACACCATGTAACAAAGACATACACTTACACCAAGTAACAAAGACATACACTGACACCAAGTAACAAAGACAGACACTGATACCCAGTAACACAGACACAAACTTACACCAAGTAACACAGACATACATTGATACCAAGTCACAAAGACATACACTGATACCCAGTAACACAGACACACACTTACACCAAGTAACAAAGACATACAGTGACACCAAGTATTTTGACATACACTGACACCAAGTAACAAAGACATACACTGATACCCAGTAACACAGACATACACTTACACCAAGTAACAAAGACATACACTGACCCCAAGTAACAAAGACATAAACTGACACCCAGTAACACAGACACACACGGACACCAAGTAACAAAGACACACACTTACACCAAGTAACACAGACATACACTGACACCAAGTAACAAAGACAGACAATTACACCAAGTAACAAAGTCATACACTTACACCAAGTATTTTGACATAAACTGACACCAAGGAACAAAGACATACACTGATACCCAGTAACACAGACACACACTTACACCCAGTAACACAGACACACACTTACACCAAGTAACAAAGACATACACTGACACCAAGTAACAAAGTCATACACTTACACCAAGTAACAAAGACATACACTGACGAAAGGTAACAAAGACATACATTGATACCCAGTAACACAGACACACACTTACACCATGTAACAAAGACATACACTTACACCAAGTAACAAAGACATACACTGACACCAAGTAACAAAGACAGACACTGATACCCAGTAACACAGACACAAACTTACACCAAGTAACACAGACATACATTGATACCAAGTCACAAAGACATACACTGATACCCAGTAACACAGACACACACTTACACCAAGTAACAAAGACATACAGTGACACCAAGTATTTTGACATACACTGACACCAAGTAACAAAGACATACACTGATACCCAGTAACACAGACATACACTTACACCAAGTAACAAAGACATACACTGACACCAAGTAACAAAGACATAAACTGACACCCAGTAACACAGACACACACGGACACCAAGTAACACAGACACACACTTACACCAAGTAACACAGACATACACTGACACCAAGTAACAAAGACAGACAATTACACCAAGTAACAAAGTCATACACTTACACCAAGTATTTTGACATAAACTGACACCAAGGAACAAAGACATACACTGATACCCAGTAACACAGACACACACTTACACCCAGTAACACAGACACACACTTACACCAAGTAACAAAGACATACACTGAGACCAAGTAACAAAGTCATACACTTACACCAAGTAACAAAGACATACACTGACGCCAGGTAACAAAGACATACATTGATACCCAGTAACACAGACACACACTTACACCATGTAACAAAGACATACACTGACACCAGGTAACAAAGACATACACTGACACCCAAAATCACAGACACACACGGACACCAAGTAACACAGACACACACTGACACCCAGTAACACAGACACACACTTACACCAAGTAGCAAAGACATACACTGACACCAAGTAACAAAGACATACACTTACACCAAGTAACAAAGACATACACTGATACCCAGTAACACCGACACACACTTACACCATGTAACAAAGACATACACTGACACCAGGTAACAAAGACATACACTGACACCCAAAATCACAGACACACACGGACACCAAGTAACACAGACACACACTGACACCCAGTAACACAGACACACACTTACCCCAAGTAACAAAGACATCCACTGACACCAAGTAACAAAGACATACACTTACACCAAGTAACAAAGACAAACACTGATACCCAGTAACACCGACACACACTTACACCATGTAACACAGACATACACTGACACCAAGTAACAAAGACATACACTGACACCAAGTAACAAAGACATACACTGATACCCAGAGACACAGAGACACACTTACACCAAGTAACAAAGAATACACTGACACCCAGTAACAAAGACACACACTGACACCAAGTTACAAAGACATACACTGATACCAAGTTACACAGACACACACTTACACCAAGTAACACAGACATACACAGACACCCAGTAACAAAGACAGACACTGATACCCAGTAACACAGACACACACTTGCACCAAGTAACAAAGACATACAGTGACACCCAGGAACACAGATACACACTGACACCCAGTAACACAGAGAAACACTGACACCAAGTAACAAAGACAGACACTGACACCAAGTAACAAAGACATACAATGATACCCAGTAACACAGACACGCACTGACACCTAGTAACAAAGACATACACTGACACCAAGTAACAAAGACAGACACTGATACCCAGTAACACAGACTCACACTTACACCAAGTAACAAAGACATACACTGATACCCAGTAACAAGACACACACTTACACCAAGTAACAAAGACATACACTGACACAAAGTAACAAAGATAAACACTTACAACAAGTAACAAAGACACACACTTACACCAAGTAACAAAGACATACACTGATACCCAATAACACAGACAAACACTTACACCAACTAACACAGACATACACTGACACAAAGTAACAAAGAGATACACTGACACCCAGTATCAAAGACATACACTGACACTCAGTAACAAAGACACACACTGACACCAAGCATCAAAGACACACACTGACACCAAGTAACAAAGACATACACTGATACCCAGTAAAACAGACACACACTTACACCAAGTAACAAAGACATACACTGACACCAAGTAACAAAGACATACACTGACACCAATTAACAAAGACATACACTGATACATAGTAACACAGACACACAATTACACGAAGTAACAAATACATGCACTGACACCAAGTAACAAAGACATACACTTACACCTAGTAACAAAGACATACACTGACACCAAGTAACAAAGACATACACTGATACCCAGTAACACATACACACACTTACACCAAGTAACAAAGGCAAACACTGATACCCATTAACACAGACACACTTACACCAAGTATCACAGACATACACAGACACCAACTAACACAGACATACACTGACACCAAGTAACAAAGACATACACTGACACCAACTAACAAAGACACACACTTACACCAAGTAACACAGACATACACTGACACCAAGTAACAAAGACATGCACTTACACCAAGTACGAAAGACACACACTTGCACCAAGTAACACAGACCTACACTGACACCAAGTAACAAAGACATACACTGATACCCAGCAACACAGACGCACTCTTACACCAAGTAAAAAACACAGACACTGATACCCTGTAACACAGACACACACTTACACCAAGTATCAAAGACATACACTGACACCAAGTAACCAAGACATACACTTACACCAAGTAACAAAGACATACACTGACACCAAGTAACAAAGACATACACTTACAACAAGTAACAAAGACATACACTGACACCAAGTAACTAAGACATACACTTACACCAAGTAACACAGACATGCACTTACAACAAGTAACAAAGACATACACTGACACCAAGTAACAAAGACATACACTTATACCCAGTAACACAGACACACACTTACACCAAGTAACAAAGACAGACACTGATTCCCAGTAACACAGACACACACTTACACCAAGTCACAAAGACACACACTGACACCCAGTAACAAAGACAGACACTGATACCCAGTAACACAGACACACACTTACAGCAAGTAAATGGGTGGTTGATGGTCGGCAAACAATCGGTGGGCCGAAGGGCCTGTTTCAGTGCTGTATCTCTAAACTAAACTAAATACTGACACCTAGTGTCACAGGCACACACTGACACCCAGTAACACAAACAAACACACACTGACAACCAGTAACACAGAGAACCACTGATACACAGTAGCAAAGACATACACTGACACCAAGTAACATAGACACACACTGACACCCAGTAACAAAGACATACACTGACACCAAGTCACAAAGACATGCACTGATAGCCAGTAACACAGACAGACAATGACACCAAGTTGCAAAGATATACACTGACACCAAGTAACAAACGCGTACACTTACACCAAGTAACAAAGACATACACTGACACCAAGTAACAAAGACAGACAATTACACCAAGTAACAAAGACATACACTTACACCAAGTATTTTGACATACACTGACACCAAGTAACAAAGAAATACACTGATACCCAATAACACAGACAAACACTCACACCAAGTAACAAAGACATACACTGATACCCAGTAACACAGACACAAGCTTACACCAAGTAACACAGACATACATTGATACCAAGTCACAAAGACATACACTGATACCCAGTAACACAGACACACACTTACACCAAGTAACAAAGACAGACAGTGACACCAAGTATTTTGACATACACTGACACCAAGTAACAAAGACATACACTGATACCCAGTAACACAGACATACACTTACACCAATTAACAAAGACATACACTGACACCAAGTAACAAGGACATAAACTGACACCCAGTAACACAGACACACACGGTCACCAAGTAACAAAGACACACACTTACACCAAGTAACACAGACATACACTGACACCAAGTAACAAAGACAGACAATTACACCAAGTAACAAAGACATACAATTACACTAAGTATTTTGACATAAACTGACACCAAGGAACAAAGACATACACTGATACCCAGTAACACAGCCACACACTTACACCCAGTAACACAGACACACACTTACACCAAGTAACAAAGACATACACTGACACCAAGTAACAAAGTCATACACTTACACCATGTAACAAAGACATACACTGACAACAGGTAACAAAGACATACACTGACACCCAAAATCACAGACACACACGGACACCAAGTAACACAGACACACACTGACACCCAGTAACACAGACATACACTTACACCAAGTAACAAAGACATACACTGACACCAAGTAACAAAGACATACACTTACACCAAGTAACAAAGACATACACTGATACCCAGTAACACCGACACACACTTACACCATGTAACAAAGACACACACTTACACCAAGTAACAAAGACATACACTGACACCAAGTAACAAAGTCATACACTTACACCAAGAAACAAAGACATACACTTACACCAAGTAACAAAGACATACACTGATACCCAGTAACACCGACACACACTTACACCATGTAACAAAGACATACACTGACACCAGGTAACAAAGACATACACTGACACCCAAAATCACAGACACACACGGACACCAAGTAACACAGACACACACTGACACCCAGTAACACAGACACACACTTACACCAAGTAACAAAGACATACACTGACACCAAGTAACAAAGACATACACTTACATCATGTAACAAAGACATACACTGATACCCAGTAACACCGACACACACTTACACCATGTAACACAGACATACACTGACACCAAGTAACAAAGACATACACTGACACCAAGTAACAAAGACATACACTGATACCCAGAAACACAGACACAGACTTACACCAAGTAACAAAGACATACACTGATACCCAGTCACACAGACACACACTGACACCATGTAACACAGACATACACTTACACAAGGTAACAAAGACACACACTTACACCAAGTAACACAGACATACACTGACACCAGGTAACAAAGACAGACAATTACACCAAGTAACAAAGACATACACTTACACCAAGTATTTTGACATACACTGACACCAAGTAACAAAGACATACACTGATACCCAGTAACACATACATACACTTACACCAAGTAACAAATACATACACTGACACCAAGTCACAAAGACAACACTGACACCCAGTAACAAAGACATACACTGACACCAAGTCACAAAGACATACACTGATAAACAGTAACACAGTCACACAGTTACAACAAGTAACACAGACATACACTGACACCAAGTAACAAAGACATACACTGATACCCAGTAACACAGACACACACTTACACCAAGTAACAAAGACAGACACTGATACCCAGTAACACAGACACACACTTACACAAAGTAACAAAGACATACACTGACACCCAGTAACAAAGACATACACGGACACCCAGTAACACAGAAACTCACGGACACCAAGTAACAAAGACACACACTTACACCAAGTAACACAGACACACACTTACACCCAGTAACACAGACACACACTTACACCAAGTAACACAAACATACACTGACACCAAGTAACTAAGACATACACTGATACCCAGTAACACAGGCACACACTTACACCAAGTAACACAGACATACACTGACACCAAGTAACAAAGACATACACTGACACCAAGTAACAAAGACATACACTTACACCAAGTAACAAAGACACACACTTACACCAAGTAACACAGACATACACTGACACCAAGTAACACAGACAGACAATTACACCAAGTAACAATGACATACACTTACACCAAGTATTTTGACATACACTCACACCAAGTTACAAAGACATACACTGATACCCAGTAACACAGACACACTCTTACTCCAAGTAACAAAGACATACACTGATACCAAGTCACAAAGACACAAACTGACTCCCAGTAACAAAGACATACACTGATACACAGTAACAAAGACACACACTTACACCAAGTAACAAAGACAGACCATTATACCCATTAACACAGTCACACACTGACACCCAGAAACAAAGACATACACTGACACCAAGTCACAAAGACATACACTGATACCCAGTAACAAAGACACACACTTACATCAAGTAAGACAGACATACACTGACACCAAGCAACAAAGATATACATTGATACCCAAGAACACAGAGACACACTTACACCAAGTAACAAAGACAGACACAGATACTCAGTAACACAAACACACACTGACACCAAGTAACAAAGAATACACTGACACCCAGTAACAAAGACACACACTGACACCAAGTAACAAAGACATACACTGATACCAAGTTACACAGACACACACTTACACCAAGTAACACAGACATACACGGACACCGAGTAACAAAGACAGACACTGATACCCAGTAACACAGACACACACTTGCACCAAGTAACAAAGACATACAGTGTCACCCAGGAACACAGATACACACTGACACCAAGTAACAAAGACAGACACTGACACCAAGTAACAAAGACATACAATGATACCCAGTAACACAGACACGCACTGACACCCAGTAACAAAGACATACACTGACACCAAGTAACAAAGACAGACACTGATACCCAGTAACACAGACTCACACTTACACCAAGTAACAAAGACATACACTGATACCCAGTAACAAGACACGCACTTACACCAAGTAACAAAGACATACACTGACACCAAGTAACAAAGACAGACACTGATACCCAGTAACACAGACTCACACTTACACCAAGTAACAAAGACAGACACTGAAACCCAGTAACACAGACTCACACTTACACCAAGTAACAAAGACATACACTGATACCCAGTAACAAGACATACACTTACAACAAGTAACAAAGACATGCACTTACGCCAAGTAACAAGGACATACACTGATACATAGTAACACAGACACACACTTACACCAAGTAACAAAGACATACACTGATACCCAATAACACAGACAAACACTTACACCAACTAACACAGACATACACTGACACAAAGTAACAAAGAGATACACTGACACCCAGTAACAAAGACATGCACTGACACCCAGTAACAAAGACACGCACTGACACCAAGCATCAAAGACACACACTGACACCAAGTAACAAAGACATACACTGATACCCAGTAACACAGACACACACTTACAGCAAGTAAATGGGTGGTTGATGGTCGGCAAACAATCGGTGGGCCGAAGGGCCTGTTTCAGTGCTGTATCTCTAAACTAAACTAAATACTGACACCTAGTGTCACAGACACACACTGACACCCAGTAACACAAACAAACACACACTGACAACCAGTAACACAGAGAACCACTGATACACAGTAAAAAAGACATACACTGACACCAAGTAACACAGACACACACTGACACACAGTAACAAAGACATACACTGACACCAAGTCACAAAGACATGCACTGATAGCCAGTAACACAGACACACAATGACACCAAGTTACAAAGATATACACTGACACCAAGTAACAAACGCGTACACTGACACCAAGTAACAAAGACATACACTGACACCAAGTAACAAAGACAGACAATTACACCAAGTAACAAAGACATACACTTACACCAAGTATTTTGACATACACTGACACCAAGTAACAAAGACATACACTGATACCCATTAACACAGACAAACACTCACACCAAGTAACAAAGACATACACTGATACCCAGTAACACAGACACAAACTTACACCAAGTAACACAGACATACATTGATACCAAGTCACAAAGACATACACTGATACCCAGTAACACAGACACACACTTACACCAAGTAACAAAGACATACAGTGACACCAAGTATTTTGACATACACTGACACCAAGTAACAAAGACATACACTGATACCCAGTAACACAGACATACACTTACACCAAGTAACAAAGACATACACTGACACCAAGTAACAAAGACATAAACTGACACCCAGTAACACAGACACACACGGACACCAAGTAACAAAGACACACACTTACACCAAGTAACACAGACATACACTGACACCAAGTAACAAAGACAGACAATTACACCAAGTAACAAAGACATACACTTACACTAAGTATTTTGACATAAACTGACACCAAGGAACAAAGACATACACTGATACCCAGTAACACAGACACACACTTACACCCAGTAACACAGACACGCACTTACACCAAGTAACAAAGACATACACTGACACCAAGTAACAAAGTCATACACTTACACCATGTAACAAAGACATACACTGACAACAGGTAACAAAGACATACACTGACACCCAAAATCACAGACACACACGGACACCAAGTAACACAGACACACACTGACACCCAGTAACACAGACATACACTGACACCAAGTAACAAAGACATACACTGATACCCAGTAACACATACACACACTTACACCAAGTAACAAAGGCAAACACTGATACCCAGTAACACAGACACACTTACACCAAGTATCACAGACATACACAGACACCAACTAACACAGACATACACTGACACCAAGTAACAAAGACATACACTGACACCAACTAACAAAGACACACACTTACACCAAGTAACACAGACATACACTGACACCAAGTAACAAAGACATGCACTTACACCAAGTACGAAAGACACACACTTACACCAAGTAACACAGACCTACACTGACACCAAGTAACAAAGACATACACTGATACCCAGCAACACTGACGCACTCTTACACCAAGTAAAAAACACAGACACTGATACCCTGTAACACAGACACACACTTACACCAAGTATCAAAGACATACACTGACACCAAGTAACCAAGACATACACTTACACCAAGTAACAAAGACATACACTGACACCAAGTAACAAAGACATACACTTACACCAAGTAACAAAGACATACACTGACACCAAGTAACTAAGACATACACTTACACCAAGTAACACAGACATGCACTTACAACAAGTAACAAAGACATACACTGACACCAAGTAACAAAGACATACACTTATACCCAGTAACACAGACACACACTTACACCAAGTAACAAAGACAGACACTGATTCCCAGTAACACAGACACACACTTACACCAAGTCACAAAGACACACACTGACACCCAGTAACAAAGACAGACACTGATACCCAGTAACACAGACACACACTTACAGCAAGTAAATGGGTGGTTGATGGTCGGCAAACAATCGGTGGGCCGAAGGGCCTGTTTCAGTGCTGTATCTCTAAACTAAACTAAATACTGACACCTAGTGTCACAGGCACACACTGACACCCAGTAACACAAACAAACACACACTGACAACCAGTAACACAGAGAACCACTGATACACAGTAGCAAAGACATACACTGACACCAAGTAACATAGACACACACTGACATCCAGTAACAAAGACATACACTGACACCAAGTCACAAAGACATGCACTGATAGCCAGTAACACAGACACACAATGACACCAAGTTACAAAGATATACACTGACACCAAGTAACAAACGCGTACACTTACACCAAGTAACAAAGACATACACTGACACCAAGTAACAAAGACAGACAATTACACCAAGTAACAAAGACATACACTTACACCAAGTATTTTGACATACACTGACACAAAGTAACAAAGACATACACTGATACCCAATAACACAGACAAACACTCACACCAAGTAACAAAGACATACACTGATACCCAGTAACACAGACACAAACTTACACCAAGTAACACAGACATACATTGATACCAAGTCACAAAGACATACACTGATACCCAGTAACACAGACACACACTTACACCAAGTAACAAAGACATACAGTGACACCAAGTATTTTGACATACACTGACACCAAGTAACAAAGACATACACTGATACCCAGTAACACAGACATACACTTACACCAAGTAACAAAGACATACACTGACACCAAGTAACAAAGACATAAACTGACACCCAGTAACACAGACACACACGGACACCAAGTAACAAAGACACACACTTACACCAAGTAACACAGACATACACTGACACCAAGTAACAAAGACAGACAATTACACCAAGTAACAAAGACATACACTTACACTAAGTATTTTGACATAAACTGACACCAAGGAACAAAGACATACACTGATACACAGTAACACAGACACACACTTACACCCAGTAACACAGACACAGACTTACACCAAGTAACAAAGACATACACTGACACCAAGTAACAAAGTCATACACTTACAACAAGTAACAAAGACATACACTTACACCAAGTAACAAAGACATACACTGATACCCAGTAACACCGACACACACTTACACCATGTAACAAAGACATACACTGACACCAGGTAACAAAGACATACACTGACACCCAAAATCACTGACACACACGGACACCAAGTAACACAGACACACACTGACACCCAGTAACACAGACACACACTTACACCAAGTAACAAAGACATACACTGACACCAAGTAACAAAGACATACACTCCCACCAAGTAACAAAGACATACACTGATACCCAGTAACACCGACACACACTTACACCATGTAACACAGACATACACTGACACCAAGTAACAAAGACATACACTGACACCAAGTAACAAAGACATACACTTACACCAAGTAACAAAGACATACACTGACACCAAGTAACAAAGACATACACTGATACCCAGAAACACAGACACAGACTTACACCAAGTAACAAAGACATACACTGATACCCAGTAACACAGACACACACTTACACCATGTAACACAGACATACACTTACACAAAGTAACAAAGACACACACTTACACCAAGTAACACAGACATACACTGACACCAGGTAACAAAGACAGACAATTACACCAAGTAACAAAGACATACACTTACACCAAGTATTTTGACATACACTGACACCAAGTAACAAAGACATACACTAATACCCAGTAACACATACATACACTTACACCAATTAACAAATACATACACTGACACCAAGTCACAAAGACAACACTGACACCCAGTAACAAAGACATACACTGACACCAAGTCAGAAAGACATACACTGATAAACAGTAACACAGTCACACAGTTACAACAAGTAACACAGACACACACTTACACCAAGTAACAAAGACAGACACTGATACCCAGTAACACAGACACACACTTACACCAATTAACAAAGACATACACTGACACCCAGTAACAAAGACATACACGGACACCCAGTAACACAGAAACTCACGGACACCAAGTAACAAAGACACACACTTACACCAAGTAACACAGACACACACTTACACCCAGTAACACAGACACGCACTTACACCAAGTAACACAAACATACACTGATACCCAGTAACAAGACACACACTTACACCAAGTAACAAAGACATACACTGACACAAAGTAACAAAGATAAACACTTACAACAAGTAACAAAGACACACACTTACTCCAAGTAACAAAGACATACACTGATACCCAATAACACAGACAAACACTTACACCAACTAACACAGACATACGCTGACACAAAGTAACAAAGAGATACACTGACACCCAGTAACAAAGACATACACTGACACCCAGTAACAAAGACACACACTGACACCAAGCATCAAAGACACACACTGACACCAAGTAACAAAGACATACACTGATACCCAGTAAAACAGACACACACTTACACCAAGTAACAAAGACATACACTGACACCAAGTAACAAAGACATACACTGACACCAATTAACAAAGACATACACTGATACATAGTAGCACAGACACACAATTACACGAAGTAACAAATACATGCACTGACACCAAGTAACAAAGACATACACTTACACCTAGTAACAAAGACATACACTGACACCAAGTAACAAAGACATACACTGATACCCAGTAACACATACACACACTTACACCAAGTAACAAAAGCAAACACTGATACCCAGTAACACAGACACACTTACACCAAGTATCACAGACATACACAGACACCAACTAACACAGACATACACTGACACCAAGTAACAAAGACATACACTGACACCAACTAACAAAGACACACACTTACACCAAGTAACACAGACATACACTGACACCAAGTAACAAAGACATGCACTTACACCAAGTACGAAAGACACACACTTACACCAAGTAACACAGACCTACACTGACACCAAGTAACAAAGACATACACTGATACCCAGCAACACAGACGCACTCTTACACCAAGTAAAAAACACAGACACTGATACCCTGTAACACAGACACACACTTACACCAAGTATCAAAGACATACACTGACACCAAGTAACCAAGACATACACTTACACCAAGTAATAAAGACATACACTGACACCAAGTAACAAAGACATACACTTACACCAAGTAACAAAGACATACACTGACACCAAGTAACTAAGACATACACTTACACCAAGTAACACAGACATGCACTTACAACAAGTAACAAAGACATACACTGACACCAAGTAACAAAGACATACACTTATACCCAGTAACACAGACACACACTTACACCAAGTAACAAAGACACACACTGACACCCAGTAACAAAGACAGACACTGCGACCCAGTAACACAGACACACACTTACAGCAAGTAAATGGGTGGTTGATGGTCGGCAAACAATCGGTGGGCCGAAGGGCCTGTTTCAGTGCTGTATCTCTAAACTAAACTAAATACTGACACCTAGTGTCACAGACACACACTGACACCCAGTAACACAAACAAACACACACTGACAACCAGTAACACAGAGAACCACTGATACACAGTAGCAAAGACATACACTGACACCAAGTAACATAGACACACACTGACATCCAGTAACAAAGACATACACTGACACCAAGTCACAAAGACATGCACTGATAGCCAGTAACACAGACACACAATGACACCAAGTTACAAAGATATACACTGACACCAAGTAACAAACGCGTACACTTACACCAAGTAACAAAGACATACACTGACACCAAGTAACAAAGACAGACAATTACACCAAGTAACAAAGACATACACTTACACCAAGTATTTTGACATACACTGACACCAAGTAACAAAGACATACACTGATACCCAATAACACAGACAAACACTCACACCAAGTAACAAAGACATACACTGATACCCAGTAACACAGACACAAACTTACACCAAGTAACACAGACATACATTGATACCAAGTCACAAAGACATACACTGATACCCAGTAACACAGACACACACTTACACCAAGTAACAAAGACATACACTGACACCAAGTAACAAAGACATAAACTGACACCCAGTAACACAGACACACACGGACACCAAGTAACAAAGACACACACTTACACCAAGTAACACAGACATACACTGACACCAAGTAACAAAGACAGACAATTACACCAAGTAACAAAGGCATACACTTACACTAAGTATTTTGACATAAACTGACACCAAGGAACAAAGACATACACTGATACCCAGTAACACAGACATACACTTACACCCAGTAACACAGACACACACTTACACCAAGTAACAAAGACATACACTGACACCAAGTAACAAAGTCATACACTTACACCAAGTAACAAAGAAATACACTTACACCAAGTAACAAAGACATACACTGATACCCAGTAACACCGACACACACTTACACCATGTAACAAAGACATACACTGACACCAGGTAACAAAGACATACACTGACACCCAAAATCACAGACACACACGGACACCAAGTAACACAGAC